>NC_088926.1:18930000-19070000 GCF_038396675.1 Hydra vulgaris | reverse complement strand
ATTGTTTTTAAAAGTCTGAGCGAAAAAAAAAATTGTTAGTTAAAATAATATATTTTAAAATGAAAGTCAATAAAGTTAATTTAAAACAATAGTAGCGTAAAAAAGTTGATAAATAAAAAGTGCAAAGTAGCGTTTTGGAACACATGTCAAATTAACGAGTAAATAACCGCATAAAGTTACGCTTAAATTAATATTTAATATTTTTTTTAAAAGATATTTTCTATAATTTAAAATGTCTTAACCATTATGACAAGTTTTCACCGTGCAATGCTGACATTGATTTTTTGGTATTTTGGCACTCTGCCCCACTGTGGGGCGTCGCAAATAATTCGGGGTTTTTTTGTTCTTAGGCTCTAATCCTCGCAATTTTATGAAAAGCATCCTTACTGGACATAAGTAAAAACATATAAATGTTTAGAGTTTGCTCCATGTCTGGAAATTAGCTCAAACACCTAAACACCCTAAAAAATCCTAATAATCTCAAATACCAAAAAAATACTGGATCCGCTCTTGTTCTAATCAGTATTTTTAAACTGGAAAAGAAAACTTGAATCAGTAATATCAGGAAAATAGTTTATTAATATATACCGTAATGTATTATTATATATCATAACATTTATTAGAAAAGAATACTTTCTTGCCATTTAAACTCTCATTGTGATTTTTTTCTATTTTCTGGTTAGGGAAATTATTAGATGCATATACATAGTCCCGGTCTTTCATAATTTCACAAAACTTGTTATTGGTCTTTAATTTAATTTTAACAATTTTAGTCTTTTTTTAAACTTATTTTTCTCTAAATCTCATTAAGAAGTAGGACGAGGTGAGCCAGGGATCAGTTGTTTCTTTTTATTTACTATATGTTTGAGTTTTTAAACTTTCATTTTTTACTTCCTACGAGTTTTCTTTTTACATCTACGAGTTCTGTTGATGATTTTACATCTACGAGTTTTTGATCTGCGAGACATAACGAAACTAAGTTTTGATTACCACTTATGCCTCATCAACGACTTTAATGTTCCTTTAATAATATATAGACTCTGTCTATTCTATCCACTACATTTTATACTGGACCACGAGACAGTATGTCTTTATATCTTAAAAAGACACACAAAATAAACTACGAAGGATCGCAGAAACCACATAGTATAAAATATAGAAATAAATTCTGTCTAATAAGTTCTCTTCAAAGAAAATTGAATGATTTCCTTTGGTGGATTAAATAGATTCAATTGGCAACAACTACTTAAATTTGCATTTTCAGACAACATAAAGGCTTTGGTATAAAACGTTTTATGCTTCGCAGCATAAACACCAAAGTTTATTCCTGGACATAAATGAGTGTAAACTAGTCACTAGTCCTTTGCAATTATCTTTTGAAATGAATGAATTTTGAAATGAATGAGCTGGCAAGTTTTATTCTTTAACTTCTTATTGTTTTTAAATTAACAGTTGATTCAATATGATGAGATGTTCAAATACCAAGAGGTTTTAAAATGCCTTCAGTATTTACTAATACAGCATCAATGTTTACTAAAGCAATATCTTTCTTATTTATTTCTTTAGTAATATCCTAAAAATCATTCCATTTTTCAAAATGAGCAATTAAAGAGAATTAACTTTGACTTAAAAATATAATTGCATTTATTATTGCTAATGGTTTTTTTCACGTCCGAATTTTGACAATGTTGCTAAAACATTTATACTGGTTTCCATTGCGTCTGTTGTTCTTTTTTTTTTTTTTTTTTTTTGGTGTTAAATATTTTTTTAAAAAGATATTTGATTTACATTAAAAAGCTAAGAACTTTTTTGCTTTTTAATGTAACTTCCAAGATATTGCAACGAACTTTAAATTTACTCAGTTGAAAGAGTCAAGCTAAAAGATGTTAAAAAGTTGAAACAAGTAATAAAAATGGTTATTCATCACGCATGATGCGCTTGTCATAAAGTATGCCGCCATTTACTCATCCATCCAGAGTTACTTTAAGTAAGATTTTTAGAATATATTTAAGAACATGCAAACATCGTTTTATTATAGGAAGCTAAACCAATTAAAGTTTTACTGGGATTACTTTTGTCTAACAAACGCTTGCACTATTAAGATTGATATTAGATAAAATTCCAACTTAAAAATTTCTTAGAGAAAATTCAGCGGCTTTTTTTCAAAACACACACAAAAAAAAACTAATGATTTTTATGAATTTTTCATAACTTTTCATAAATTTTACTCAACAACGTTAATAGCCATCTAATTACTTTATTTTGTAAAACAGCCAACTTTGAATTTTTTTAACAATAAACTATTTTTTATTTGGTCGTATTTATCAAAAATAATAAAAATCATAGCAAAGATTTTATTTTTAGATGAAATTTAAAATGAGAAAAATCATTATTTTTTAGTTTATTAGTTTTATAAAGTTTTTTCACACAAACATATTTCTAAACAAACTATTTTTAGCACTTTAGTTGCTTTTTTACTTTTAGTACTTTCTAGTAGTTTTTACAATGAGTCGTACTTTTTTAAAAAAAAATTTTATTTTGAATGGAAAAAAAACAAAAAACAATTAAATATTTAACTTTAGCCAATATACCGGATAACTTAGAATTAGGTTAACGTTACTCGTTATATTGGCGTTATATATTCAAATGATGAATTTTATCTGTTATACTTTTCTGCTTTATTTATTTATTTAGTTATTATGCGTTATTATTTAGTAAATTAAGCGGCGCCCGTTTTTAGCAACCATTTACATATATACTAAATATCATTATTATTACAATTATTATTTTGTTATTATTATGAAACTATATCCAAATGGAGCAGGGGAAGCTAAAAAAAGGGAAAAAAAAGGGGAAGCTAAAGAAAGAGGGAAAAGGGGGAAGCTAAAGAAATGCTCATTTTTAATGTCACTATTAAGAAATTAGTCTAATCGTTTTGAATAACATTAGATCAACATTGTGTTACTGTTTTGATTCGAATTGGTGTTGTTGTTTTAAATTTAGTTGTAAAAGTGTTTTTCACTTTCTCTTTCTGTGTTTAACAAATGATGTTAATTATTAGTGTTGTTACGACTATTAAATAATTCGACTGTATAAATAAATGTATTAAATAAATAATTAAATATAATAAATAAATAAATATATAAATAAATGTATTAAATAAATCGACTGATATATTATTAAAATCGACTAATACACTTTTGAAATTGACTATATCGACTAAAAGTTGATTTAGTTTTTTTTCATAAATACTTTCATACAGGGTTGCTCCCCAGCTGGGAGCTCCCCAGAGTTGCTCCCCAGCTGGGAGCTCCCCAGTGTCGCTCCCCAGCTGGGAGCAACCCTGTATGATAGTGTTTACGAAAATCATAAGCATAGAGTAGACAAAAGAAAAAAAAGTTAATGAAATACATAATCGAAAGTTTAATTTTTTTTTTTAATTTTTTTTTTAATTTTTATTATTTATTTATTTTGCCGTTGATAAATATTACAAAAAAGAAATTACAATAAAAGAAAAATCCTGGCCGGAGCAAGAAGAAGACAGGTTGTCTTATCACAGAGCCCCGTCACACAAAAATTTACATGCACAATAAATGATAAAAGACAAAAAGACAGTATAAATACAAAAACAAAAACAAATCAAATACTTCAGCAATAAAATAATTTGTTGCTAACAATCTTCCAGCAGAATAATTTTAAAAATAAAAAAGTAAAAACGACAGAAAATCATGAAAGTTATAAAAACACAAAAAAAATGCGTTGTTTAATTAAAAAAAAAAAGCAATATATGTAAACATAAGTATTTGGGCTGATTATTTAATATCATCAAAAATATGAACGAAAAAGACAATTTTATTTTCGTTATCTTTTATACTAATGGTTAGAAACCATTTTAATAAAAGCTAAAGAAAGTGATAAAGATTTAATTTATTTTCAAGCGATTCAGTCCAAACCTTTAAATTGTTTCAAAAAAGGTATTTGAAATCTAATATATCGAATTCCATGTTCAGTAAATACCGTTTTGAATCATCCTTAAAACTTTGCAAAGTGCAGTTTAAAACGAAGTTTTGTTTTTTACTAAAGATTGGAAGAAATTTTTTCCAAACTAAAGGTCCCCGATATTGAATTTGGTACGAACTTAATTTAAGAAGGTTTATGGGAACCACAAAGTTATTCACTGAAAATTTGGTTGGATATTTATGGGAGATTTCATTAAAGTAGGATTGAAATGTTACTGGAGAAAACCCGAGTTTTGCTTTAAACATAAATAACATTACTTGATGAATATTAAGCTTATAAATATTTAAAGCTCCAAGCTGACGTAAGAGAGGTTCGCATTGTATTTAATTAGGTTTAATAATGTTAATATGCTTTGAATGAGATAAAACTTTAAACAAAAAACTAGATGATATTTATAACAGTACATACTATTGTTATTAAATGAAAAAACAAAATATAAAGATTAAAAAGTTAAATTGAATGAAAAGATATAAGGATTTTAAGATTTTTATTCGACTAAATCGACTTTAAGTCGATTAGTAGGAAGTCCATTGCCGACTATTCGATTTTTCAAAGTCTACAAATTTCGATTTTTGACTAGTCGACTTTAAATCGATTTAGTCGATAACAACACTATTAGTTATAGCAAGTTGCTAGGTAAATGATGATAAATAAAAGAAGAAATGGTAACAGAGAAAAAGAAACTTCAATGAAATCAACTTAAAAATGTGAAAAACACCAAAAAACAAAACTAGTTTTTAAAAGTATGCTGTTTTTGATGTGTAGTAAATTTTCTTTGTATCATAATCAATCAAGACGTTTTGGTTTTTCTGAGTTTATCAAAATTGACGGAGCAGTAGAATGGTCACATATTTGGCTCATGCATTTCAAAATTGAGAAATGCAAAGTAATGCATGTTGGCCGCGCATGTAACAAGCCGACGCGCAATTACTCAATAGCCAACGTTGACGGCACGCGTTATCTACTCGAAAAGACTGTAGTTGAACAAGACCTTTGTGTAATTGTCTCTAAAGACCTTAACGTCAGACCACAAGTAGAGTCAGCCGCATCAATTGCAAATAGAATGCAATGATTAACTTCAAAAAAAATTTTGGAGTTGCAGTTTTTATTTACATTCATCTTATTTACATTCGTCCCTACCTTGAGTTTGCTGTGCAAGAGGATTTAAAGCTTTTGCATTAGTCGCCGCATTTAAAGTCCAACATTGCTTTCCTCAAGCAAGTTCAACATCGAGCAACAAAAACAAGATTGTCTATTAAATACCTGTTCTATGAAAATTAACTCAAACAGCTCGGTCTAGCAACACTTGAAGAAAGCCGTAAAAGAGTAGACCTAATGTAGAATTTAAAATCACGTGTCGACTCAAACTAGTCAGTTTTTTCGTCCCGCAAAAATTTTCAAACAGTAAAGCCAAGTATATTTTTAGATGGCATAATCAAAAACTGAAACATCAGCTTGTACGAAATTGTGAAGAACGATAATTTTTTTATATAGAGTTGTTGTCCCATGGAATGCTCTTTCCCAAGCAGCACAGAACGCTCAACCAATCATTGCTTTCAAAGACAGCATAACAAAGTAACTTTTAGATAAACAATTGCTGCTTTGTCTGTAGCTTATGTTTGTTTTTGTTAGCATCAATATCGGATCAACCCAGGTTCCTGAGAGCCTAGGCGCTCTGCCTTCAAAAATTAGGGTACCATCGGAGCCACCGCTTTTTAACGTACATGTTGTTTTCTATATTATATGTGACATTTTAAATTATTTACATTGATTTTTAATGAAATTAATTTTGATAATTTCTAATCAAATTAATTTTATTAATTTCTCATGTAGTTAAAAAATTAAAACTCAAAACTTTTTTAAAAAAAGTTCGAACTTGAACACGTTCGAAATATATCAGAAAAAAGTTCGAACAATTTTTATCTTTTTTTACTTAATTGAAAAAGTGAAATAAGCAGATACAAGTTAAATACAAAACTTATTAATTATTTATAAAGAAATGTGAATTGATTAGATTTTGATTGGATTTTTTTTTTTTAAGAACAAATAATATCACTTAAATTAATAGCTTTTTTTTTTTTTTACTTATTTTTATTAATAAATATGTGTTGAAATATTTTATATATTTTTTTAAATATTAGTTTTTTTACTTCTTTTTTTTTACCACTAATGAATTATAAATTAAGATTATAATGTTATTTTTGCAAATATTGGATAATAATGGACAGAAAATATCTGAGCGGAAATTTAAAACGCAAAGTGCAACAAAAAAAAAAGAAGTGACAGACAGCAAGCAACATTTAAAAAAAATCCCAAAATTGACTACTTTTTTCCGATATCCTAATAAAGCATGGGAATAGAATCAATGTGTGTCAATTGAATCAACCCAACTGCATCTTCTTAATGGCAAAAAAAGCTCCGACTTCCATTGATAGCGAAATTACCAGTGCTAAATACTTTTCACTGATTGTTGACTCATCAACTGACACTGCACACTGTGATCAACTTACAATAATCATTCTATATGTGAGCAAGAAAGCTGTTGTGGAAAAAAGATTTATTGGGTTTGAATCTTCATGTAGACATAGCGGAAAGGGTATGTCAGATGTTTTCAAGAAAAAATTAGATAAGCTTGGCATAAACATTAACAATGCTCGTGGTCAATCATACGACAATGCATCTAACATCTCAGGAAAATACAAAAGCAAGCACTACTGAGAAATGAGAACCCAAACATTGAATTTACTCCTTGTGCAGGACATTCGCTAAATTTAGTTGGAGAATATCCTGCACAATTATATTAATAAACCGTGATGTTTATTTCACCTAAACAACGTATTCATATAAAATCTTATTAAAATGTGGACAAGCAACCTTTTAGCAACTCTAAAAAAATATTTTTTCTCTATAAAAACTTCCATGTAGACTTATATATAAGAATAAAAAATATAAACATGCAAAACCAATAATAAAAGACATGCAAATAATGAAATTATTATTTACAAAAGAGCTTTAATGATAAATTTACAAATAATGTGAACAAGAAGTATTCTCTAACAATAAACCAATGGAATACTTATAAACTGCCAAGAATTAGTAGCGAGTATTCTGAATATGGAATAGCGTACCGTGGACCAAAACTATGGAACTCTTTTCAAAAAGCAAAATGTTTAAATACCCTTTAACTCATTTAAGTTTCTAATAAAAAATAAATTCTAATTAAAAAATTTTAAACTAGATAAATAACTGTTTATTTTTTCTAAATGAACATCGAATTCCATTGTTCTTAGTTTTTTTTATTTGTTTGATTGTCTCTTATTATTTATATTTAAAAATCATTTTTAATATTACATTTTTAACATTTTAAAGGCACAAAGTGGCTTTATGAAAAGATTGTGGTGGCTTTTGTTAGCAATTGCCTGTTTTTTATAAATCTACTTTTTTTATGTAAACGTTTCATTGTAATTATATTTTCTTATTATATGAACAGCAAATATACATAACAAAAATAAAAAAAGCAATAGTGATTTTTAGGTTTAAAAAAAAAAGAATCTTCGATCTGGGTCTTTTTACCGCTAACATTTTTATTCTGTTTCGCGCCAATTTAAAAATTGAGAAATTATAATTATTATGCAATTAAAAAAATCTAAAGAATATATATTTATAATTATTTCTATTAAATACAACAGCTAAAGGTATTAATTATTAATAAAAATTTCTAAATAAAAAATCAAATAGTTTTCTTTCATAGTGTCAAAGACGTCATTAAAAGGTCTTATTTAGAGGAGAGTGAGGAGAAGTGGGACACATAAATTTTTTTTAGGGTATTTGCAATATCTTTTGTATTTGATGTATAAACTGAACAAAATAAGTCTTTAAGAATAAATTTAAAACAACATTTTGACACAAATATTAAATAGAAACTGATGAAATCATAAAATCACCTAATCGACATAAAAATGTTCAAGAGCTTTCACCAATCGAAATAATCAAATGGCGACGGGAAGAAGCGGGGCATAAATATTTCTTTTTTCTGTCTCACTTCACCCCGATGTAAACACTGTTTTAAGGTACATTTCAAAATTATGGCTTCTAGGGCACGCAGATAACTAAAGCAATAACTGCTAAATAGAGGGGAAGAAATTGTTTACATTAAATAACAGTAATTTGGCACAACTCCTAATTAGAAATTTCAGGCTGTCCCACTTCTCCCCACTCTCCGCTATTTTTATTTTTTTACTTTTTTTTATCTTTTAGTTTACATTGGTTTCATGTCGTGGAATATATACTTGGAACCTGGAAGAAGATCATAATGATCTTATCGCAAGAACCATATAAAAAAATCCATAATCAAAAATATAATACAAGTATTTTAAATCAAAACAAAACCTAAAATTGTTAAAAATTAAAAAATGATTAAAAACTATACCTCAAAAATATTAAAATATTTACGATTGAAAAAACAATGTTCTTTAACTTATTTTTAAAAAACTGGGGAACACACAGCCAAATTTGAGAAATTTTAAAACAACCCTCGATGATAATTAACAGAGATTTGTTGTGCGAAATAATATGCATAGATATGACTTATATAATCAGCAGTTTATTGATACAAATACTGATTTTATTTTCCAGTATAAGTTTTTTTATCAAATTTGATAAGTCAAAAGAAATAATCAAAATTGTTCGGTACGGTGAAAAATAAAGTAAGCTTATCAAAGCAGAAGTTCTTAATGTATTGTCGAAAAAATAAGGTCGGACAAACTTTCCAGTTACAATGAGAGCATTGTTTTGACAACGGCCCTGCATATTTGCAGGGCCGTTGTCAAAAAAGGATATTGAATTAAAGTTAAATCTTTTGCAGTTTCTAAATTTCAATAACGAGTGGGTCTCCTGCAAAAAAGAAACGAGGCATTATTTGATTTATCAAAAAATAAAATTAAAAAGTTGAATGTAGAATTTAATAAAACATTTGAAACATCATTTTTTTTAAACACATGCTGATCTCCTGGAAAATGGATATGCAAAGTCATCAGAAATTAAACAAGCATGGAAACTAAGAATAAAAAGTTTTTTTTTTTTTTTAATATTTTGCTTTTAAAAATATTACAATAACCAAATATATTTTACAGTTTTTACATTAGTAACGACAGGACTTCTAAAAGATTATGAGGATCTTGTCATGAAGCCCTTTACAATATGTAGTTAGTTTTTAATAAAAATACAATGTCTGCAGTGAAATAATAATACACCTTTATGCAAAAATATTTAAAAACCAAGAATGTTAAAAAGCCAAGATAAAATGTTAAACCAAATAATAAACAAAATAAAACAACATCAACAAAAAAAAATTGAAAATAAATATTTAGTATATTTAATTGAAACGATATTTTCAATTAAAAATGTAATTTTTTTAAGTTTTTGTTTGAATGAAGCAAAAGTCAGTTGAGTAGAAAAATTAAAATTTGGTAAGACTATTTAATCCAGAGATAAGGACCTCGATAAGAAACAAAAAACTGGTCTTTGCTTTTAGGGGAAAAAGGGGCAATAAGATTGTTATTAATTCGAAGATTATATTTGTTTTTAGGTTTCATACAATAAAGATTTTGTAATACATTTGGTGACAAGTTTTCTTTCCATTTAAACATGAAACATAAAATGATAAACATTTAAAATATTCATTTCTTTAAAAAGTTGTTTCGTATGAAAAAACCGATTTTTAAAATTTATTGCGCGAGCTGCGTATTTCAAAAGTGCAATTATAAAAGCTAAACGAAGCTCATCGAAAGTACATAATCTTCCATTACAAAATCAAAGTTTTTTTTTGAAAAAAACTGATTTTGTAATGGAAGATTATGAACTTTCGACGAGCTTCAATTACCTTTTAACACGCTTCAAACGAATAAAAGCGCATGTCTTGACGTTGTTAGTGCAAATGTTGTAAAAGCAGTTTATGATATTATAGAATCACTACATTTCGTTATATTTAATCTTTCCTTAAAAAATGGAGTGATTAAATAAAATTTGCGAAAATAATTTTAATTTATGAAAACGGTGACGAATCAATCGTAACAAACTATGGGCCTATCTCAATACTTTCTTGTTTTTCAAAGCTTCTTGAGCGTGTATTGTACAATAGAATATGCAATTACCTTGAAAAAAATAATATTTTAAATCATAAACAATTTGGATTTAGAAAAAATTATTGCACTGAGCATGCAATAGTTGATTTGACTAACAGTAATTGAAAAGGGTTTGATGACAACAACTTTACACTGGGAGTTTTTGTAGACCTATCAAAGGCATTTGACACTGTCGATCGTGAAGTCCTTCTCTATGAATTACTATGGAATTTTGAATTCGAATTTAAAATGGCTTCAATCTTATCTTCTGAATCGTTAACAATGTATAACGTATTACTTAACCAGTACACAGTTAGAAGTTATTAATTATGGTGTCCCCCAAGGCTCAATACTTCGTCCTCTGCTATTTCTTATATATATAAATGATATCCATTTATCTTCTAAATTCTTTTCAAATAACAATTTAAAGTTCATTTTTTCTACTGTTAACACTGAACTAATAAATCCCAACGACTGGTTTAATGCTAATAAGCTTTCTTTAAATAATGATAAAATAAAATATATTTTGTTCACAAAACCCTCTAAATCTGATATCTTACCCCTTAAACTTCCAGATTTATTTTTAAACAATTTTGAAATAAAAAACATCCATTCAATGAAAATTTTAAGCATATTTTTTGACGAACATTTAAATTGGAAAAATCATATTAAATTAATAGAAAATAAGATTTCTTTAACTTTGGGGGTCATGTTCAAAACGAGGCACTTTTTGAATAATATGTGCCTAAAAAGTTTATAAATATATATTTTTTAATTTTATTGTATTTTGCTGTTTATATAAAATACAGTTCCCTTTCACAAAAAAATAAAATATAATTACAAATGTATAAATAATAAAAAAACAGGGGCTTAAAGAAGATATGGATGGCAAAATATCAATCTAGTCTTTTCATGGAGCCCTTACAGATCATAACAATATTAGTAAAATATGGTCATAAATCAAGTAGAAAATATAGGAAAAAAAAAAATAGGAAAAAAGCAGATATAGTATTTAAAAATGAAAATAGAGAGTAAAAAAAGATATCAATTAAAAGTACAAATACCCTTTATTAGTCAAAAAAGAAGATATAATATTTAAAAATACATATACTATAATAATATATATTCTTGTGTTTTTTTATGAAACAAGGTACATTGTGTTTTTTCAATGTTAATATAAAGTTTGTTCGACCTGAACCAATCATTTACTTTTCCTTATTCAATGTTCATGTCAGCATATAGTTGATTAATATTGAAGTTAGATAAAAATAGATTTGTATCGTCTGCAAACATTATAGCATTTAATTTTACTGATGCATTATTAAAATCATTAAAATAAATTAAAAAATAAGAGCGGTCCTAGGATCGACCCTTGAGGCACTCCACATAGGATATTTAGTATTCCGTATTTCTTTTCTTTGTTTTATCATTGGATAAAAGTTATCTACCTAATAGAAAACATATTGTTTTATATTAGGTAGATAACTTTTTATCCAATGATAATATTTATTTCATACCCCGTATCATTTTAGTTTTTCTAACAGAATAAAGTGATCAACGGTGTCGAATGCTTGGATGAATACTCCGAGAGTAAACTTATCATTTTCAAAACCATTAGTTATTTGGTCAACTTATTTAATAATGGCATGTTGAGTATTTTTTTTGAAATCCTTATTGTTTTGGATTAAATATTTATTTCTTGTAACATAATCAAAGGTTCTATTACAAAACAACACGTTCAAAGATTTTTGAGAAATCAGAAAGTACTGATATTGGTCTATAGTTCGATAAGTCGGCGCGATCATTATTTTTTATAAATTGGGTATTATACTTGCAAGTTTAAGTATATTAGGAAATACTCATTGATCTAAAGATAGGTTGACTATGTGAAACAAAGTTTTTGTAATGCTTTTTTTATTAGATATAAGGATATTACTGAGAATTTTATTAAACGCTGGAGATTTTTTTTTTTTAAGAAAAATAAGTTGCGTTAAATTCAAGAAAACTTCATCTATTGGTTTTTTGAGATATGTCTTAAATGACGTAGAAGTTGATATAATTTTGTTTGCGAGACTAATCCCAACATTTGTAAAGTATTTATTAAACTCGTTAGATATTTTATTAGGACAAAATATATCTGATTTGCTAATATTACATCTTTGAGGTAATACTGAGCATTTTATTTGACTTCGGCCCATTATGTCATTAAATAATGACTATGTTTTTTTAACAGCAAACTTTGAATTTCTCATTTGTTTACTATAATACCTTTTTATTAGTTTTATTAAAATACATTGTGGTGCCTTTTTTTTTTTGTTTATTTTTTTTTTGTTTTTTTTTGTTTTTTTTTCCATTAATCCATAGCTATATTAGTTACTGTAGCTTGGGCAAGTAATCAGTCATCTTCATTAAAAAATTTTATAGCAAACAAAAACAAGCGACTCGGTTAATTTTTAATACAAACAGATATTCATACGCCAAACTTTTATTTAAAGAAAGTAATGCTTTAAATATATTTGAATTAAATATTTATTAAAATTTATTGTTTATGTTTAAACTTCACAACAACATGCTTTCTTCATATTTTCAGCCACATTTCATTTTAATAAATCACAGATACTTAAAGACATTTTATTAACAATATTTACATTCCGTCAACAACACTTAAAAAATCAATTACTCGTCGTGGTCCACGTCAGTGGAACTCGATCCTGAATAATGATATAAAATCTATTGCCACAATTAAAGCATTTAAATAAAGAATGAAACAATATTTGTTAAATCTAACGGTAAAAACGATTTTTGGTATTTTAACTTGTTTTGTTATGTATTTATTTATTATGTTATATATTTACTAATATGTATGTTTAAATCTTAAATATGTAAGAACTAATTTTATGCTTAAATATTTTATGAATTTAAACGTGTATGTAAACTATTTCGCTACCTAAGGAGCAAGGTGATAAGAGGTATTGTCTTCTGCTTTCTTCTGTCAGAGTTTATAGAATATATATATATATATAAATATATATATATATATATATATATATATATATATATATATATATATATATATATATATATATATATATATATATATATATATATATATATACTTTTTTTACAAGTAAATTGTAAAAAAATTTTTATTGACAAAACATATATACAAATATCTAAAATTGAAAAACAATAAAAAACTACTAGTTTTGAAATTTGAATACACAAAAAAAAAAGATTTGCATGTTTCATACATTTTTTAAACAAATTTTTGCTGATTTATAAATATATTTATTTACATAATATTTATATTTCATTTGTTGACACCTTAGAGTTCATGGTACAAATCGCTCAATTCGAACAAAAAACAAGTTAAGAATTTCATCAAGTTACGGAGTTATACCATGAAGCTAAAGACAGAGGGATAGAAACTGAGAACCAAACTAAAGTATACTTAATATATAAATAATATTGAAAAATATTTAAGCTCCATAAATATTAATAACCATGACTAATACCAAAATCCCATGAAATACCCATAGATCATCCAGGTCATCTTTAAAAAATCCGCAAAATTCTTTAGGTAAAATGTCCGGAAAATATTTTCCCGCATTTTCCTATTAATTTTGCTTTCTGCTAAGTTATCTCTAATTTTATTTGTCAAAATTGTTCTTTATTTTTCTAAATGTGACTAAACTTGTATGTGCAGAAAATATTGGATATCCGGAAAAACTAAAAATTGTAAAAGATATCCAGAATTCCGAAAAAGGATAATCCCTGAATATATCTTGATTTAAGTTAAGAAATGAAAATCAAAAAGTCAATTAGTTGTACTCTTTGGATTCGCTGTTGCTCGCGCAACGGTACCGTAGCTTCTTTTTTTTCTTCTTGAAGTCAAGGTAGTTATTTCTGATTAGATGATTTTTTTAAAACCAAAACCCTTTGATATATCGATGTATGTGCGCTCCACTGCGCCTATCCTTAAATCCATCGATGTATGTACACTCACTGCGCCTATCCCTATATAAGTCGATGTATGTATAATAATAAAAAGTCATGTAACTTTCAATGTACAACAATAATAACTTTCAATAAAAAATAGTAAAAAACAAAAAAAGTTTAAAATAATTCCAATTTGAAGACTCGATCGCTAGCCACCGTGATGACCCATATAAGGAGGTACCACAAGACTAATCGTACAACTTAAGACTCTAGTAATTTTGAAATTTGTATAACTAAAGCTTTAAAAAATTAACCAATATGAGGTTATAAAAAATATGAACCAATATATCACCTCACAGGATAAAGGACCAAGTCTTAGAAATGGAGTTATTAGTACTACTGTATAGTAGAAAGAAAAATGATCGAAAAGAAAAAAAATTTAACTTAATATCTTTATTTTTGACCAAGTTATAGCTGTTTGTGCGGGACAACGACCGGAATAGCGTTTTTGAGAAAATTAAAGTTGAAAGCTCGCATAATTTAAAAATGTTATAAATTCAGTTTGATGAATTTATAACATTTTAGTTAGTGTTATTTTGAAATTGAAGTACTAGCTTCTTAGCATGCAGCAAACTCTTTGACCAAAGCTACTTCTCTTCGCCGAAACTTGGATTTCAGAATCCCAAATCCTGCATCTAGAGAGAATTGTGACCGACAGGCAAAAACGTAATAGCTAATTTTTGGTTTAACCCAACAGCTACTCTCCAAGAGAAATACTGAATTACAATATTGTTTTTATTTTGCTCTACGCAGTTGTCAGCATGGCAATACAGGGTATCTTTGGAAGAACATTTATGTTCAGCATGGTAGTGATGAATCATACTCATCGTTGGGGTTTTTTTTTTTTTTTTTGTAATTTATTTTCCAGAATAATATGAACAAGGTAAATTTACAATGAATATATTACCGGTAGGACTTCCAGAAGATCACATGATCTTATCATGAAGCCCTTTACAATCTTCAGATGTTAAGCAAGTTTTAACATAATATTTTATAACATAGGTATGTAACATTCTCAATATTGAATAATATTATAATATAAAGCATTCAATATATGTTGTATAAATTATATTTTTTATACAGCAAACAAAAATATTTATTAAATCATATTGAAAATGTATTAAATCATATTAACTTGAAATACTAAAAATAGATGAATATATTTTGTGCTGAAAATATTATTTCTTTTAATTTCTTTAAAAAAGAAGAAAAAGACCACTTGAAAGAAAAATCAAAGTTAGGTAATACTATTTTATTCCAGAGAAATGGACCACGATAAGAAATACAAAACTGGTCAATTTTTGTTTTGCAAAATGGCTCTTGAATATTTTTACTACAACAAAGTTCATATTTGTTTTTGGGTTTCAAATTATAGAGATTTATAAATACACTAGGAGATACATTTTCTTTACATTTAAACATAAAACATAAAACATTAAAAATATTTAGTTCGTATATATTTAAAACTTTCATTTCTATAAGAAGTGGTGTTGAGCTTGAAAAACGATTTGCAAAATTAATTATGCGAACTGAGTGTTTCTGATGCCGATAGAGAGATTTAAGTTTAGTTTTGTGAGCGTTTCCCTATATAATGCTAGCATAGTTTATATGGCAATGAATAAATGAATAATATAGTTGAGTTTATTTTAGCGTTTATTTAGTATATATCTAGCTTTATATAGAATTCCAATGCTTTTAGCAACTTTCATGGAAATATTTTCAATTTGTTGATTCCAAGATAAGTTTTCGTCTATCAAGACTCCTAAGAATTTTGTAACTTTTTCTCTTTTTATGATTGTATTGTCAATTAATAAGTCAGGCAAGATATTTTGGATTCTCTTTTTTTTTAGAGGTTGGGTAAAAAAGTAAA
The DNA here is from genome assembly GCF_038396675.1 of Hydra vulgaris. Taxonomy (NCBI): domain Eukaryota; kingdom Metazoa; phylum Cnidaria; class Hydrozoa; order Anthoathecata; family Hydridae; genus Hydra; species Hydra vulgaris. The sequence goes on along the minus strand of NC_088926.1, from coordinate 19,053,989 downwards.
AATTTTGTTTTATCCGTATTCAAAGACAATTTATTTTTTCTAAACCAATATGATATTCATTTTAGTTCATTATTCATTTTATTAAACTAAATATAAATATAACTATTAAAAAGTATATCTATGTCTTTGTGCGACTGAAATAAATTCGTATCATCCGCAAAATTTACGGTCGTTAAGTTAGAAGCTTTGTTAAGATCATTTATGTATAATAAAAATAACAGTGGCCCAAGTATGGACCCATGGGGGACACCACATGTTGCATTCGTTATTATTTGCGATGAAGATTCTTTATTATAAACAAATTGTTTGCGATTACTTAGGTAGCTTTTAAACCAATTTAGGGTTTTATCTTTTACACTATAGCTCTCCAGCTTTTTAATTAAAATATGATGATTAACAGTATCAAAAACCTTTGAGAAGTCAATGAATATGCCTAGTGTGAATTGAGAATTCTTAAATGAGTCGGCAATACTGCGCGTTACTTGGAGAATAGCGTGTTCAGTTGAATTATTTTTTTAAAAACCAAATTGATTTTTATAGAGGAGTTTAGTATCAATAAGATAAGTGTTTATTCTGTTATACATTATTCTTCCTAATATTTTTGAAAAGACTGGTAAAACTGAGATAGGACGATAGTTTGTTATATTGGTATGATCACCTATTTTTAAGATTGGAGTTATTTTTGTTATTTTCAAACTATCTGGAAAAGATCCTTGAGTAATAGAAGCTTCAAAGACTTTGTAGAAGATATCTTTGATCACATTAAAAGAGTCAATTATAATATTTCCATTTATATCATCAGGCCCAATTGCTTTATTCCTTTTTAATGATTTAAATGTTATTTCAAATTCATAATAACTTAGATTTGAAAAATTTATAGTTGAATTTGGTGACGATATAAATTCGTCAACAGAGTTGTTGTCTACATAAGGAATCTTATTTGATAGGTTATGTCCTATTGTTGAAAAAAACTTATTGAATTCGGCAGCAATTTTATTTGAATCGGTAACTAATTTATTTTCTACTTTTATAGCATTCGGCATCGAATTTGCGCTTGTTTTATGTTTGCCAGTAATTTCTTTCATTATTTACCAAACCCGCCTTGAATTATGTTTAAATAAATTTTGGTTATTGTTGTTATAAATACGTTTTTTATTGTTACTTTTCCGTGCGTATTTGTTTTGAGGTCAGCGCTTAAGCAGAAAAAAATTGGAAAATGTCCGTAACATCCGTTTTTACAATACCTTTTTTGAGCGTTATATTGAAACAGTCATTGGTAAGAACTCTGTAATTCTGGTAGGTTTATTTATAATAGGTACTGCTCCCGTTTCAAATAAATGGTTATAAAACTTTGTAATGTTTTGTTTTTCATTGTACTGGAAACAGTCTAGGTTGAAATCCCCTAGTATATAATTTTTTTTCTTTTCTTGACTAGCCTTTTCTATTATATTATGAACAAGATAATTGATTAGGTACTCAGTTCTTCCAGTTGGTGGCCGATAGCAGCAGTTTAGTAAAATATTTTTAAATTTTTTGTTTAATATTTCAACCGTTAAAATCTCAATATTTTCATCAGAGTCACTCATTTCGGTTCTAATATTATGCCCAATGTTTTCTTTTATGTAAAAAAGAACTCCTCCTCCACGCTTATTAATATTATGCTCTAAAAACACTGTATTAAAACCTGTAAGATAGAGATTAAAGTTTGACAAATCATATTTAAAAAGATATCAAAGTTCTTTTTTAAATTTCTGATATTAAGGTGGATTATATTAAAATAACCTCGATTATCATTTTTTAATATGCTTTTAATTTTATCTGGATAAAAGTAAGATCATTCGAATTTTGATCCATTAATCTCATTAAAATAATTAATATCTGGATCAGATTAGAAAAAAACAAACAAAAAAAACAAACTATTTTTTATTTCTAATTATATTAGTTATTTTCGGTTTTCATTTCTATTTGTTATTTTATATATATTTTTACGTTATGGTAATGTAGAATTTATTGCTATTATTTTTTTTTTAAATGGGGCTCGGCGATAAGGCTGAATACACCTTCTTCTTGCTCCAGCCAATAGTTTATATAAATGTATTTGCAATGTAAACATTTTTACACGGCAAAATAAATAATTACAAAAAAAAAAAAGATTCATAGTCTAAATTAAAAGTATTGGTTTGAAATAAATTCGATATTTTTTCAAAATCATTCTGATAAGTTGAATCCATTTTGTATGTTTTTGTTATTTCGAAAATATTCAAAAGTTTTTATATGCATCAGTATATGCACACATAAATGTGTACATATTACATACATATATACTCTTATACATAAAAACGTAAAATTTTAATTTTTTTTGATAATTAGATAGTCTTTTCGAAAGACTTGGCGAATAATTTATTATATACCACTTTGGCAAAGTTACCTGACGAACGTATTTCGTTGGCTTTAATAAATAATTGCTTACGAATGATGGTTGTTCGTTCACTAAAATCTTCATTGATGTAAATCTTTTCGCTCCATAGTTTTAGCTTTTTATAATTTTCTAGTATATTTTCACGATCTTTATAATCTAGAAATTTAACTACAACAGTGGTGGCCGGTTCTAGACAAGAATTCAGGAAAGCCTTTCTAGGAAAGAAACATGAAAATTCTTGCTATGATAGAAAAAAACATGATTACTTTTTAGGATAGAATAATTGAAGGATAGAAAAGAAGAAAGAAGTACATATATCCTTTCTGGCAAAGAAAAATGAAAAACTTGCTAGCAAAGACTTTTTTAGGATAGAAATCGCACAAGTAAAAGTAATTTTCTTTCTAGCAAAGAAAATTGGAAAAACGTACTAGCAAAGAAATTTTAGAAAAGAAATTTTAAAAACGTGCTAGCAAAGAAATTTTAAGAAAGAATTTGCGCGCAATTTGGTAATTACAGTTATGATTTTTAATTGAATTTCTGAATCATTCATCAGTGATTCACTTTTATTATAATAGTGCAGTCGGTTGATGCTTTTTTACGTAACAATATTTCACTGCCGGACACCAACAAATCCTTTTGCACAACTTAAGTTTATATATTCCTGTATGTAAAACAATCGAGACACAAACCGTTAAGCGAATAAAATTGGTTAAATTGGTCTTTAAAGATAAGAAAGATTTGTGTCTTGTTGACGCCATTATATTACGTCACGGTCGTAGTAATAACCAAATTCGGACGAATAACGGACGAATAAATAAAAACATGGCACGTTGTTAATGATTGAACTTTGCAATGACATCGCAAACGGTGGACACTTTTTATTAACAACTATAAATAATTTTTTAAAGAGTGAAAAAAGAAAAAGAAAAATCAATAAATCAGGAGATATTTTGCTTTAGTTTTTCAAAAATATAATCAATTATAAAGAAAAAACGAAATATCTAAAAAGAAGAAAAAAGAACGAACTATTTGAAAGGATATAAAATAAACTACAAAAGTAACGAAAATAATAATAAACAAAAAAAAGTTTAAAAATGAATGAAAAAGGAAAGAAAACATTCGAAAATTTGGGAAAACTCGGCATAACAAGATTTTATATTGTTTTTACTTTTTTCATATTTCGTTAGTTATTCATTTCATATTATGATTTATTTTAAGGTAGTTTTATTTAGCTATGCAATGATGTTTTCCGTTATGTAATGATATTTTCTTTTCTTTAGTTTTTAGTATATGTAGTGCATATAGCTTTACTTATTATTTGTTGCTAATCAATAAAATCATTTGCTAGTTATTTACTCCATCATGTTAGTTTTATAAAGTGTTTCTTTTTTTCTTTCTATGTTTTATGAATTATTTATTGTTACTAGTTTGCTTGATTACATTATTATGCTTTGTACTTTTTTAGCGGTAGCTTTGTTTGTAATGTTTATCCCTTTTTTTGGTTTTTGTTTTTCACAGTGTTTTTCTGTTTTTGTTTTTTTTGTTTATTGTGTTATTGTGTTATTGTACAATATATTATGGTTTTCATATTTTAACAATTATGATTAACATATTTACTAAATCTATATAATTTTTTTAGTAGTAGTCGTTTTTATGTCATCGTTAATTGTTACGTTTTGTCAATTTTTTACTGTTTGTAACTGTAGCTATGTATGTATAAATGATTATTGTATAAAACGTAATATTGATTTATTTTATTTATTGTAATTACTGTATTACTATTATTATTATTATTACTATTAATAATATAATTATTAATATTACCAAGATTATTTGTATATATGTAAATTATTTTTTTAAGGTATTTACTTGTATGCTCTGTATGTTGTATTACTCTGTATGCTTATTTCGTGATGCGCTTTTCATTTCTTTCAGTTTTAATAACAATCATGTCTACCAGTTAAAGAAGAAAAATAGAGCTTGTTGATGTCACACAATTTCCTGAGGTACTTGTTCCTGTGCGTGATATCAATTGGGAATTGTGCATTTTGTGTCAGCGTGTTTCACCGGAACCTCTTATAATTCCCAAAGAGGCAGGTTATAAAACTCTAAGTGAAAACTTGATCGAGTTCGATAATCATGAAGCTTTGCCACCAACTATTCGCTTGGATAAAATAAGTGATGGAAAGGAGTTATTGCACGCATTAATTGTTAATAAGGCAAAGTACCACAAGCTTTGCCGAAACAAGTACGACTCTCAGAAACTGCAGAGAATCATTGAGAGAAACCAAAATGTGCAAGATGATTCTGAAAACGCCCAGAGCTCTGCTAGGTGCATGCGATCCTCATGTAAAGCAGTTGACATAAAAAGTTGTTGTTTGTTTTGTGATGGTGAATCTGTGACAGGCAACCCCTTAGTACAGGCAAGCACAAAAGAAATTGGCCCAAAAGTGTATGCTCTAGCCATTGAAATGCAGGACACAAATCTGCTTAACAAAATAGCAAACCAAGATTTCATAGCACTCGAAGTCAAATATCATAAAGACTGTTACAGGGGATTTCTCAACAGAGCCCGCAGTCATGAGCGCTCCTTTAGCAATGATGAACACAATCTCTATCGATTGACTTATGGCTCTGTCATTGCGGAATTGGTTAGTTACATGGAAGAGATGTTTATATATGGTACATCATCCCCTGTTTTTAAGCTGTCTGACATCAATAAACTTTGTGCAGATCGTATGTCGAGTCTCGGAGTTCAGTCTGAGTCTATCAACCGAACTAGACTGAAGGACGATTTAATTTCCTTAGTTCCTGGTTTGAGGGAAGACAAGTGTGGTAAAGAAGTCATCTTAAGCTTTGAGCCAGATGTGGGTAATGCCATACGTGATGCTTGCAACTTCAACGATATGTCGGACGGTATTTGCATTGCTCAGGCAGCTGGTATTCTCCGTAGAGATATGTTTAGAGAGTTTCCCAAATTCAGCGGCTCGCTTATAGGCGACTTTGGATCTCGTGATTGTGTGCCACCTTCCCTTGTAAATTTTGTTAATACTCTTTTAGGAGGCTACAATATCGACAATGGTTCACCTGCTTCCGCACCCGAGCAGGAAGCTGCTTATTCCATTGCACAGTTAATTCGATTTAATAGTGTAAAGCGTAGCAGAGCCAACAGACCTCAACAAATACGTCATCAAGCAAACCAAGAAACTCCATTGGCCGTGTACCTTGGTTTGATGATCCATAACTGCACTCGGAAAAGATCAGTTGTCGACAAATTAAATTCTCTAGGTTTAAGTATTTCATATGACCGAGTTCAAGAAATTGAATCAAGTTTGACTAATGAAAAGTGCAAATTTTATGAGCAAATAGGTCATGTGATACTAAGTTGCCTGTCTGAAGGTGTTTTTACAACAGCTGCGATAGACAATATTGATCACAATCCATCTTCAACTACATCTAACGATTCATTCCACGGCTCTAGCGTCACAATTATTCAGCATCCGGATACTCCCCATTCAAATTCAAAATCCACTTCAGATGGACTCCTTTGGTCTAGGAAAATCAATAGCAAATTGCCGGATACATACACCACTCTCCCTGCAACGAATAATGTTGTTTCCGAACCACTAATGACCACCGTGAATGCATCACCTATTGCTAGTGATCCAATAACCATTGAGCAGTTGACACCTTGGCTAAATTCTGTGCAGGAGTCTGTGTATAACACATCAACAAATAAAACTTCATTCGCTGCTTTCCATGCGGAAAGAAATATGCATCCAGCAACCTTTCCATGTCATAACATACTATTGCCATTGCTAACAGATCACATTCAGTCTCCAGCAACAGTACGCCATTTGATGGATGTAATAATAAAAATAACGAGTGCTGTCAATAACAAACAAGGTGCTGTTATAACTGGTGATCAGCCCGTGTACGCAGTTGCAAAGTATATACAATGGAAGTTTCCGGATGTTTATGGAGAGGATAAAATAGTCATTATGATGGGTGGACTCCATATTGAAATGGCCATTCAAAACATGATTGGAAAGTGGTTGAAGGGCAGTGGTTGGACTGAAATGTTCATAAAAGCAGAGGTTGCTAGCATTGGAAGGAGTGAGTCGCTGCTTAAATCGTCGCACATAAAGAGAACAAGATATGCGCACGAAGTGAGCCTGGCATCTCTTTTCATTCTTCGTGATGAGGCGTATAAGCTAGATTGTAAGGACTTTGTTGAGTCATTGGAAGAGTGGATTTCCAGGAAAAGCAACGAATCTAATCAGTTTCTTTATTGGCAAACCGTTATGGAGTTGGAGAGCCTGCTACTGAGTTTTGTGCGCAGTATTCGCGAATCAAACTTCGAGGAGTACGTGCGAATGCTAAAGCAGATTGCTCCGTGGTTCTTCGCACTTGATCTAACTAATTACTCTCGCTGGTTGCCGGTTTTCATCAAAACCTTGGAAGAGCTACCTGTCCGACACCCTTATGTGTTTGAGGAATTCAAAAAGGGCCACTTCACAAGTAGGAAAACTAACGCGGACTTCTCTGCCATGTCTGATGACCAGCTTCATGAACAGAACAACAAATTGATCAAGAGTGACGGAGGAGCAATCAATGTACTTCATAACGAAACTGCTCTTCTTAAGTGGATGGTGGCTGGTCCAGAAATTTCTCGAATGATTAATGAGTTTGAGAATGAAGTTCGCAGTTCCACTTCTTTGGGTTATCAACACCGTCGCCATCATGAAGACAGAAATAGTTTTCAGACTCGTTATCTTCATCACGTGTCTGAAGTGGTGAAATCTATGCGCGATGATGGGAATCCTTTTGCGGAGCAGTTACTGCAGACAGCAGACAACCATAAGATTATAATGTCCAATTCAGCCGAAAAAACTGTTCAAGAAGCCAAGATCACAGGGCAACAGCAATACAACGAGTACGTAGCTGACCGTCTTGTGTCCAGACAAAAGTCAATTCACGAGCCTTTGAAAAGAAACAAATTTGAATTGTTCCACAGTTTGAAAATTCCAGGTTCCAAACATAAAACTAAAATCGCTGATCTTAAACATGACTCCAACTACTTTTATAAAATGTATGTAGCAAGTCAAAATCGTGTTAGTGATATAGAGGATTTCTTTACACACGAAAACAACCGTTATCCGCCGTCAATTTCTGAATTCGGAAGGAAGCGTAAGGCCACCAGCAAATCAGATGTCCTCATTTGTTTGGAACAGTATGGTAGCGAGAAACAACAAAACTTCAACCTTGACTATAAGGTTTCTGCTCTGATTGTTGATGGTGCAGCACTCGTACACATGCTTCACCCGAGATCGTCAAAGACATTCTCTGACTACTGCGAAAATGTGATTGGACCATTCGTGGACAGACTTCAGAGATCCGTGCAGCGCCTTGACATTGTTTTTGATCGGTATGTCCCAAAAAGCTTAAAGTCCGAAACACGGGAAGATCGTGGATCAGGGCAACGCATAAACGTCACAATGGGTACACTTATTCCAAAAAAGTTTGACAAATTCCTATCTGTGGACTTCAATAAGACGCAACTGTTCGGCCTTATTTCCAGATTCGTTTTAACGCAATCCGTAGTTGGAAAAGTTATTGTTTGTACCATTGAAGAAACTGCATGTGCCAGTCAACAAGATTTAGATGTATCGTCCATATCTCCTTGTAGTGCTGAAGAGGCAGATGACCGTCTTTTGCTCCATGCTAATCATGCACTGAAAAATGGCAACTTAACTATAACTATACGCACTGTGGACTCCGATGTGGTCGTTATAGCTCTCTCTGTGTTTAGCCAGATGATTGGAGTGAAAGAGTTGTGGATTGATTTTGGAGTTGGAAAAGGAAGACGAATGATAGGAGTTCACCATCTACATCAACACATTCCAGATGGTGTATCGTCAAATTTACCATTCTTCCATGCCTTCACCGGATGTGACACAGTATCAACATTCTGTGGGATTGGAAAACGAACGGCATGGAAAGCGTGGATGAACTACCGAGTAGTTGATGCTGCATTTCACAATCTTTCCACGTCAGACTTAAAAAATGATGTCTTAACTGATACGGCAATGAAGGCCATTGAGCGATTTGTAGTATTGATGTACGATCGATCATCAACCGCTGCTGGCGTAAACGAATGCCGCCGTATACTCTACACCATAAAGAATAGAGCAATTGAAAACATTCCGCCGACTGCAGACGCTCTTCTGCAGCACACAAAGAGAGCAGCACTGCAGGCACACTTATGGAAACAATGCTTGTCTGCTGTTACTCCAGGATATTTACCCACTGAATGGGGATAGAAAGATACTGCTGATGAGTGCTATACACCACTTTGGTGCACTCTGCCGGAGATTTCTCGACATTGCCAGGAACTGATTCGTTGTTCGTGCAAAACTGAGTGTAAAAACTGTTCATGTAAACGACATGGTTTACCATGCACTAAGCTGTGTGCATGTAACGGCTATTGTTACAAAGAAACAAATGGTGATTCATATGAAGAACTAGAAGTTGAAGAAGACCCGGAATTCGACCATGTTCTCCAGATCTCCTTCCATGACGAATTGTAATCCAAAAGTGTATTGTAATTATGTAAATACGTAAATGTATGTAAATATGTAAATATGAGTTTCTTGTTACATCATCGAACAAGACGGCGTTTATTTTAAGTGGATGTCACTACTAGTTCTAAAGTTATGACCATTTAAAAACTTTCAAGATGGCCGATGGCAGCCATCTTGAAATTTCAAAACATTGATTTCAGTCAGTTTTATGTAACTTTTCTCTTAGAACAAATCGATGTTTATTTGAAGTGGATATCACTACTAGTTCTACAGTTATGACCATTTAAATACATTCAAAATGGCCGCCATTGGCCATTTTGAATAATTCATCTGTAAAACGATTCCAGATGCATAACAAGTTTGTGTCTCGCTATTTTTTTGTTGCTCATACCGTCCACTATCACTATGCAAAGTTACACGCTGGTGTCCAGAAGTGAAATGTTTTTATGATAGCCAGCTGCACTATAAATGGTAATTCTGTCATTGCAAGTTTTTTTGGATTAATGAAATAAAATTCTGTCGTAGCAAGTTTTTTAGATTTATTAATTAAAATTCTTTCCTAGCAAGTTTTTCGCATTTATTAAATAAAATTCTTTCCAAGCAAGTTGTTTACGTTTATTAAAAAATATTCATTCTTAGAAAGTATTTCAAGTTTCTTTTCAAAATTTCTGCCAAAAAATATTCTTTTGTAAAAATTCTTTTCTAGTAAGGTTTCTTTATTTCTATCATAAAACATTCTATTCTGAAATTATTCTTTCCTAGTTTTCTATCCTCATTTTATTCTTGTCTAACATGGCACACCACAACAGTTCTTCTTCATTATTTTGCCGTCATCGTTTTCTTTCTTCCCCGTTCTGTGTGCGCGTTTTATATGATTTTCTTCGTTTATATTTAGTTTTTCTTTTATTAGTTTTCTCACTTTCTCCTCGCTGTTTTTCCACGTTTCCCCTCCAATTTCCTCTATTATTTCAAACCGAAGGTTGTTACGACGACTCCTATCATCCAACTCTGCCAATTTGTCTTTAAGATATTCGTTTTCAAGATTTGTTGCTTTTTGTTTAAAATTGTCTTGAGATGATATTTCATTTTTATTGTTGTTTAATGTTTCTTTCATTGTTTCATATATATATCGCTTAGGAATTGAATAGTAGAATTAGTTTGATCTAGTTCTTTTTTTAACTGTTTGTTCTCATTTTTTATAATTAAAAAGTCATTTTCTAGCTTTTGAAAGCGTTCATTGAATATTTTAAGTAAAGTGTTTTCGTGCATATCCAATAATTCTTTTACTTGAGATGGAGTAAAATTTTTAGCCATTTTATTTTAGTAAATAATAATAATAATTGACTTGATAATAGTAGATTTGAAAAAATAAAAGTAATCTGACAACGTGCTGAATTTGGCCGCCCTCTTTTCTCGCTATAAAAGTTCAATTGCCGTAAAAGTTCAATTAACTGGTTTGAAATACTAGCAGAAATTTCGCAACAAATAGTTGTTTATTAGTTATAATTAATTTGGTGTGTATGAGCATTACTGTCATGCACTTCAATTTAAATACATAAAAACCGCAATACTTAGTTACATTTCTGAATCAAGCGGGCTTATTACGTCAGCATTTGAAATCAATTTGTTTCTAAAGTAGCACATGTTAAAAGGAATTCAACAAAGAAAAGCATATTTAAAATTATTTCTTCATTTAATCTAATAATTGTTTTATCAATCAATAATTATTGGTACTACGATTAAAAACATAACAAAAAATTTAATAAAATATTTGGTCACCGTACTCGGGTTAATAAATAACATACAAATAAGTTATATTTTCAATAACTTCTTAGGATTTTCAACGATTATTGATCAAAAATAAAAAGTATTATATGCTGGCACGCTAAAACGTTAATAATACAGCATAAAAAAATAATTAACGAGGAGTTCTTTACTTCTAGAGGAGAAAACATTATCAAAACAGTACTGATGAAGAGTCGGTACCTTTCCCACATTTAAAAAAATCCTTTTTTGCAACTACCAAAAAATTTTTTTTCACAAAAAAAACTCCTATGTATTGTATTATGATAAAACTATAAAAAAAAAAAAACAATCTCGTTTTTGAATTTTTTGACCTGACTAACTATTATGTCAAATATCGCTGATTGTTTGACTGTTTCCATTGAGTTTCGTGGCGTAGGTAATCTTGTTGAGATCGTCAATTTTGGCAGCGAGTTACGCCTCGGTTTCTTTGTTCAATGTAATTATCGGTGTGAGCGCAGAGATTAATGCTACTTTAAGCATTTCAGCGACGAGGTTTTTGTATTTTTCGTTGAATGTTTGCTTGCGAATGTTGTTGCCATGGTGTCTCTTATCGCTGCGTCGACTATCGATACGCAAGTTCGGTCGAGAACGGCTGCAGCGGCCGGTGTAAACGTGGCTTCGCCGGTCGACGTGGAGTTCATTTTACGAATAATTGTCAATTTCAAATAATTACAATTTTATTATTTTATACATATAAAATAATTTTTCATAGATATATGCATGAAAAACATGCATATATGTATGAAAAACGACTCACTGTCACTGTCAGTTAAAGAGCTTTATAGTGCACTAATCATTTTTACAATCTATCATCGTTTTCTATGTGGTGTAAAAATAGAAGGGGGAAAAAAGAAAAAAAAGAAATGGTCGCAAAACTTATTTTCGGCCATGCGAGCTAAGCAACTCTCGCTACTGGAAAAAAACTAAACACAATAAAATTAAACAAACTTTTAGTATAAAATGTGTACAAAAATATGCCCACAAATATAAACACAATTTTTCGTACAACCATCATAATATAAGAAAACCTTATTTACACTTTTGTATATACTGGAAGAAAAAAACGGTATTATATTCAAATCTAAACATAGTACTAATCTTTTTGTATATACAAATATATAAAGGAGTTAAAAAAAATATCGCTTTATGACGTCCTTTAAATGAACTCCACAACTGTATGACAATCATTTTCAAAACAAAGTCTTTCAATATAGGGAAACTTTTACAAAATGTGAAACTCAGAAAGCCTTGTTAAGATCTTAAAGGTTTAAGTAATATATATAAAATCTACTTCTTCGTCGTTATACTTTTTCAAAGTTACCATTCCTCTTCATCGTCACATAACACAGAGGTGGGTTTAGTTGCAGCAGTTGTATTTGGAAATTCTATAAAGATAATACGATTCATCATAAAAGTGATAGTGTTGACATACTATAATCAAATTTCATTCATACTTCAATCATACTAATAATACATAAATCATATTAGCGATAAAAGAAAGCAAAATGTTCGATTTGATAAAAAATACAGTATATAGAATTCAGAAATAACAATACAGATGACAGAAAATAAGTACAGATGACAGAAAATAAGTACAGATGACAGAAAATAAGTACAGATGACAGAAAATAAGTACAGATGACAGAAAATAAGTACAGATGACAGAAAATAAGTACAGATGACAGAAAATAAGTACAGATGACAGAAAATAAGTACAGATGACAGAAAATAAGTACAGATGACAGAAAATAAGTACAGATGACAGAAAATAAGTACAGATGACAGAAAATAAGTACAGATGACAGAAAATAAGTACAGATGACAGAAAATAAGTACAGATGAAAATAAAACATATAAAAATAAGAGCAAAAATATTTATATTTGAATACTTTTATTTGAATTTCCGTTTTGCCCAGTTTTTATGCGTTGATCGCGAAATTGGCTGTTATCAGGACCATAACCAGTTCCAACAGCACCTAATGCACAATTTTCCAACCAATCGGGTACATCTTGCTCGGCCTTTTACAAAACATAAAATACTATTTTAAATTAATAAATAAACCATTCAACACATTAGTATATTATTTTTTGACTTACATCTGATAATAGTTTGACAAGGCTTCGTGCTAAACTTCCGTCTCGATCAAGATCAAAAAAGGATGTTGCTTTTCCTTTATTTCCAATTCGACCAGTTCGCCCAATTCTATGAACGTATTCATTGGCATCTTTCGGCAAATCATAATTGATAACATGTTTTACATCGTTAATATCCAAACCTTAATAGGAGAATATATTATCTTTGTTTAATAATTTTGTTCATAGTGAAAATATTTGAGAAAAAAAGTATAAGCTCATTTATATAATATTTTGCCAAAATATCTCAATGGGTTAGACTGCAAATTGTTATCAAAAGATTCTAGAAAAAAAAAAAAATTAAAACGTTCTATAGTACAGAAGAGCCATATTTCGTTGGGTATAAGGCAAAACAGCATTCGTTTATTTTTTACCAAATGTAAGCTTTTCCCACAAACTAACTTTAGTTAGTTTGTGGGAGTTGTAGTTTAGTTTAGTTGTTATTTAGTTAAATAACAAAAAAAAAGGCAAAATGTTCAAACAAAAAGGCAAAATGTTCACCTAATTTAAAACCATCTAGAGGAATCACCTAATTTTAAAATAATACCTAATAATAAAACCACCTAAATTAAAACCGTCTAGAGACACCCATTACCTTTTGTTCAACAGGACTCAATTAGTAAACTTACGTCCCTACCCATTATTGAACTGCATTAATATTGTTTTTCATAATTGGGTGATTTAAAACTTTTATATAGCCAAAAAATGTCTTGAGGATCAAATGGTGACCATTAAAGGCTTCGCAGGTTTAAATGTCGCACGACTCTTAAAAACTAATGGTCTTCTTTGATGAAAGGTAAAAAGTTCCCAAACACCTCAGAACATATAATGCATTTAATTCTAAATGTATTAACCATTTTTGTGAAAGTCCATGTTTTGAATATTTGAAAAATTTATAATAAGAGTAAATAGAGTCAAATAATGAGCATTTTGGGAGACAAATATACATTAACAATAACATTTTGTTGATGTCCAGGTGATCACATTGACGGTTTCATAATAACCAAAGCTAATGATTTTGAGAAAATGGAATCATTAATTTTTTAACTTATTTCTATAGTTTAAAACTTATTTAAGGCTTGAAAAACCTAGTTGATTCGGTATATTACTTGTGGCTTAGCACTTGTCAAATGTGAATATTATATTTTCAATAACATGCTCCTTCATAAAATGCTATCTTTGCTTAAATATAATATTAAATATATATTAGATTTTAAAACTTGTGAAAATAATTTATAAAAATTATTCTTTACATATCAAAATTATATATATACAAATACATCTATATATATTTTTAAACATCTTCGTTTCCAACAATCAAAGTTGGAAGTTACTGAAAGAGAAAAGATAAAGATTGTAGAGCAAGATAACAATTAACGGATGACTTGAAAGTAAGAGTTAATCCTAGAAGATGAAGAGTAGATGACTCCTCGAGTACATCACCGTTCATAAATATAGGAAGATCTAAATTATTGCGATAACGATTGGCTGAAAAAATTGAGTTTTATCTGTATTGTAGTTCACCAGCCACTGTGGGTCCCATGCTGTAGCAGAAGTGAGATCCTTTTCAAGCTCAAACGCCCCCCCCCCAAGCAATCAGAGAGTGTTGGTTTCTTATCACGACAAGAATAAATGGTAGTATCATCAGCAAACAATGCCACCTTAGATGTGAACATCTGGAAGATCGTTTATGTAAATTAAAAAAAGTATAGGGCCAAGGATAGAACCTTGAGGAACCCTAAAGTTACAGAATAAGAATAAGAGTGCTGTCCATCAAGGACAACTTTTATACTACGATTGGAAAGGAAGGATTCAATAATCTTAAAGATGCTACCAGATACACCATAAGAAGAAAGCTTATGGAGAAGACCAGCATGCCAAACATTATCAAAAGCTTTTGAAATGTCAAAAACTGATAGGTTTTATCTAATGCACGATAAAACCTATCAGTTATTACTGTTAGCAAATCAGCTGTAGAACGAGAAGATCGAAATCCATATTGATGGTCAGAGTAAGTTATTAGATTCAAGATGAGAAATTAAGTGCTTGTTAATTAAAGATTCAAAAACCTTACTTATGATAGGAAGAAGACTAATGGGACGGTAGTTAGATGAATCAGATCGCTCTCCAGAATTTTTAAAGATAGGGATAACAAATGCCGCTTTCCAGCAGGCTGGAAAACAAGACTCTGATAAGCACTTGTTGAATAGTTTTGAGAGTATAGACAACAGCTCCGGAGAACATTTCTGCAAGACAATAACAGGTATGTTGTTCGGGCCACAAGCTGTAGAAGAGTCTAGGCAGGAAATCACTTTAGATACAGAAGCTGGAGTGATATGAATGTCAAGCAATGGATCAACCTGTTTGTTGGCAATATCAGGTAGAACGCAATTAGTGGAATCAAGAGATGATATTGATGAAAAGTTTTTAGCAAACAGTTCGGCTTTGTCTTTAGGTGAGGTGACAAAGTCTGAACCATACAAGAGAGGTGGAATTATAGATTTGCCCTTATTATTGATATTATTAAAGATTCTCCAGAAGTCACGAGAGCCTAATTTTTGAGATGAGATACGAGATTTCATGACCTGAGAATAGCGGGTTTTGGCGTTAGACAAAACCTTTTTACAGTTGTTTCTAGCAGTAATGAACAGACGTCTGTTTTCTGGAGAATTGTTTTGCTGATAAATATGGAAGTAACGGTTTCGATTGGCAATCGCAGCAGCACAGTGTGAGGAAAACCATGGAGGAGAGTGAGGCTTGACCTGGAATTGTGGAGAGGGAACAAAAGATTCCATGCCAGCCTGAATCCACGAAGTAATGTAAGAAGCACATTTGTCAACAGAAAGACGAAAGATTTCTATCCAAGGGCCATCACGAAGAAAATCACGGAAAGAGTCCCAGTCAGCTTTACTGTAGTTGTAAGAGATACAATGATAGGGGGATTCAGGTGATGAAGAAGAATGAGATATTAGTTTTAGAGAGATCAAACTGTGATCAGAAGCACCTAAGGGTAAATGTGGAGAAACTGAGCACTGACTAGGATCAAAAACAAAACATAAGTCGAGTAGAGAAGGTAAATGAATCAGGTTGTCTAGAAAGCGAGTTGGAAAGTTGACTATTTGAGTTAGAGATTAAGAAAGGCAAAAGTTTTGGGCTTTAATTCCTGCAGAATCAATGACACTAGAGCCAAGCCATTCAATGTGATGAGCATTAAAGTCACCGACAATAACAAGGTAGGCTGATTGATAAAGATAGAGGGCTTGGTCAATATGATCAGAAATAACATCAAAAAGAGTGCAGTTTTGAGATAAAGGAGAGCGATATGGAACAAAGAGAAAGACGATAGAGTGAAGTGGTGCTAAAAGAAAACACATGAAAAAATAGTCTGTGGATTCAAACCTAGTTTCACGACAAATGGGTGAATTCTTACGAATGTAAAGGATGTAAATACACACACACACACACACATATATATATACACACACACATATATATACATTTAAATACACACACACACACATATATATATAAACACACACACCGTCCATAATTATTCGAGCAGTCATACTTTTCGACATAAGATGTCATAGTTTTACTTTTATTATTGGGAGAAAAACTGTAAGCAAAGTCTACCCAAATTATGTTCTCTTTCTTTTATTAGGTTTACAAAAACATCAATATATAGTCCGATTAGATTAGTTTATAATTTACTTGCCTTTTAATCACCCTTAGCGACAATAACTGTTAATACATATCGTTGGCATTCTACTTAATGACTTATCCAAATGATCTATATCAATTTTATACCACTAATAAGTTTTTTCCACATCTTATGCATCATTAGGCTTTAGTTTTTGACATTACTTTTAATTCCTCCCATAAAAATCTGATAGGAGAGAGATCTTGTGATTAGGGATGCTAAATCATTCTATTTAATATTTGATTGTTCTTAAACTCAGTCAAATTAACTTAAATAATTTTTTTTTAAATATGTTTTAGATATTAGCTTTAAGTCATTTTCTTCTGAAAAAATGAATCTTCTCATTAACCTTTTTCCGAAGGTGCAGCATCTTATTTTGAAACCAAAGATTTAAGACTTCGACATGTCAGTCCACATTTACAGTTCTTGATGGTCAATTTTTTATGTAGTTTTGCCCACTTTAGCTTTTTTATTAATCTTATAATTTTTACTAAAGCATTAAAACCAAAATTTTAAATTATCTAATAGTGCAAAAATAAACATAAAAAAATAGTTAAATAAAAAACAGCATTTAAAAAAAAAAGTTAATGCCATTTGAATAATTATGAACGGTAATGTATATATTTATATACACACACACATAAATTTTATAAAAAGTTTTTATCTATCATTTAAGCATTACAAAATTGTAGTTAAAGTTAAATTAACTTTTTTCATTAATAGTAATTGTATAAAACAACAGTAATTTTTAAAATACCAGTGATATGGATATAACAATAGTAGTACATTAAACTTTTTAATAGCATTTAAAAAAACTTCATCTTAACTAATTTAAATATAATTCTTTTAGAATAATTAAAAATTATTATAGTAGCTTTTGGTGAATTTACTCAAGCATATAATTTACAGAAAAAATGCATTGTATTGTGAACATGGTAGCCTTATCAACAAAAAGATAAACCCGAAATTTTTGAATTTTAATTATAGTATTTCATGTGTTTCGTGTTAAAAGAGGAACCTAAAATAAAAAATATTTGCACGCATGCCAGCTTGTACATGCAACCACTACAATAGGACATCTGTCCTTTACTATCTGTATGGGTACTTTTTACACACTTATACTAATGCGATACAGCAGTTAAAACCCTTGTCTTCTGTTTAAGAGATCTCAAAAATAAACCTACTACTCTTTTAAAAATCAGCGCTTACCTTGATTCTGTGAACCTTGCTACCTTGCCTGTCAAGAATTGTTTAAGAATTGAAGAAAAAAAAAAGGTAAAAGAGTAACTTAAAGTTGCAACACTTTTCTGTTTTTGTTTTTTTAATTCAATTTTTATTCAAGTTAAAATAATTAGTGAATGAATTAGTTTCATGTTATTGAAGTATTTTAAAAAACTAATAATAAACAAAACAAAAAAAACCTCTTGCTGCTACAGCAGTAGCCACAAGAATCGGTGCAATTCCATTTCTGAAATCTTTGAGAGCAGACTCACGCTCTTCTTGTGTACGATCTCTAGAAAATTTAATAACATAATAAAATTTATATTTGTTGACATAATATAACAAACAAATATAACAATATATTCTAACAAATTTTAAAAGTCAAAAAAGTTAATTATATTCATACGCATTTAAACTAGTGGCTGGGAAGTTCTTTTGTGAAAGAAAGTTTGCTAAAAAGTCTGCATCCCTTTTCTTCTCTACAAACACAAGTGTTCGATCGGTTCCTGAGTAGAGAAGCATTTTCAAAAATTTAAATATAAATAATGACATTTATAAGTTGTTGAAAAACAAAAAATCAATATTTTACTAATAAAACCATAATAAAATTTAATTTTTTTTTTTTTGGTTAAAAAAAGTGCTCTAGTGAAAATGAAAACCTTAAAAAACATAATTGTTAATATAATATGGAAATGTAAGTGAAATGAAAAGGTTAAGGAAGCATTTCCAATATCTTTCTTTTATTGTTAAGCATCTCTTCTATCTCACATACAATTTTTTTCTTATTCTTATTTAATCTATGATTTTATATCTTAGACACGATCTTATATCTTAGGCAGTGCAAGAATCAATTAGAGTGATAAAAACAATTTTATTTAAACAATTAATTAACTAGTTTTAAGAAATTTAAATACCTGAAGTTTGCAAAAGATTCTCCAATGTAATTCTTTTTTCTGATCCAGAAACTTTAATTACTGATTGAGTAACATCTGTGCATGTTCCACCAACACGCCCGACAGTTAAAAATAAATAATCATTCAAAAATTGGGCAGCAAGATGCTGAATTTGATCTGGAAAAGTTGCACTGAACATAAGTGTATTGCGGATTCCTCTTGGAGGCATTCCAGAGAATTCAATAATATGTTCAATTTGTGGCCCAAATCCCATATCAATCATCCTAATAAAACGTTAAAACTTATCATTATTTTTAGTTATAAGATCATTTAAAAGAAAAGAAAATCTGTAAAACTTATTTAAAAAAAAATTCTTACTTGTCTGCTTCATCAAGGATCAAGTATTTCAGATTTTGAAAATTCACCTAACATAATAATTAACATAATAATAATAATTAATAATCCTTGTTTTGATTGGTGTCTTATGTTTCATATGTAGATACTGCTTGCTCAACCCAAACCATCAGTTGATACACCAAAGCTCCATTTATAAGTATTTTTGTATGATATCAACACTTTATGAATGATAGCAAATTAAGAAAACTAAAGTTAGCTATTATTTGAGTTAACTATTCAAAATACGGTTTGGAATTAGGCAGGCAGTATGTAATATCTAAGAAAAAAATACAGCTAAAACCCTTTGATTACTTCAGTATTCTTCTTTTTGATGTTGGTTTGAAGGTTAATTAAATTTTTTTTAAAGTAATTAAATATTATTTTATAGTAAATAATAATAATTATTATAAGATGCAAAAAAAAAAAATTATAAATAAATAGATTATGTTATTGAAAACTTAAAATACTAAGGACAAAAACAACAACAACAAATTTATTTGTTCTTCTTTTATTTTTTAATAAACTCATAAAGTTAATATCAATATCAGGAAGTATAGACTATCGACCTAATGAAAATGTTGTAAATTTCTATTTCAAAAAAGCAAAAAAAAAAAAAAAAAAAAATGTTGTTATATTACAAAAATTGCATTGTGTTATGCAAAGGACTAAATATGAATAAACTGTAGACTTCAAGTTTACTGCAACAAACAGTAATTGTTACCTTTCCTCTTTTTATAAAATCTTCAAGTCGACCAGGTGTTGCAACAAGAAGATGACAGCCCATTCGCAAGCGATCAGCTTGATGAGCAACAGCTACCCCACCATATAAAACAACAGGCTTCAGTGAACTGTTATAAGAAAACTTTCTTGCTTCAGTAAACAATTGAACAACAAGTTCACGTGTTGGAGCTAAAATTGCAGCTAATGGAAGTGCAACTCCATCAATATTATTGTCAATATTATCAAGACCTTCATTCATAAGATTTGTAATAATAGGAAGCAAAAAAGAAGCCTAAATAAAAGTATAAACTCATAAAACATATTAAAAAAAAAAAAAAAAATCAAAAAATACAAATCCTAAAAATCTCTCTATAAAACTTTAAAAAAAGAGAGTTAAAATAAAGTAAAAAATTAATGAATTTACAAACAATATGGGTTGGAAACAGTTATAAAAAATTATTTACGGTTTTTCCTGATCCAGTTTGGGCACATGCCATTACATCTCTTTTGGCAAGAATAGCAGGTATTGCATATCTCTGAATAGGAGTTGGTTCTTTGTATTTAGCTAGTTCGAGGTTTTTTAGACAGACCTAAATTGAAATAAATTAAACGAGTAAACTGAGTTTTTTTCAAGGAAGTTATTGGATAATTACATGTATTTTCAAGGTCTGACATTTTATCACAGAATTATACTTCTATACATACTATAATATGTATATAAAACATGTACTATTCACACAATGTAAACTTTTTGTTTACATTGTGTGAATGCGGTAGTGGTGCAGTGGTGAAGCACTCCCTTCATAAGCGAGAGGTTCTGAGTTTGATCTCCACCACATCCCTGGTAGTACCGCGCTCAACTTGTTTCTTTGTGCAGCGACCTTGTTTGTCAAGGTTTGTGTTTTGGAGTTGAAGTTGGATTTGAAAGAGGGTTATAACCACTATTAAGTAGCCTCCTCATCTGTAGTAGCTTTCTTGAAGGTGAATAACAAAAAAAAAAGAAAAGAAAAAAAGAATAGTATATTATAATTTAATATTATTATAATATTATAATATTAAAATAATAATATTATAATTCAATTTAACTTATAATAACAAATATTATGTAAATAAAAATATTAATAAATAGATATATCAGCAAAGAATACGGATATTAGTCAGAGTTCAAAAGTTTTGAAATTATGAAGTCTTGGTACACATTACACATTTTTTATACAACTGAAGAGTATTTTCTCAAAAAGAGCTAAGTTTATTTTTTCCAAAATTTTTTAAACATTCAGATTTTTTATTGAAAAAGGTACAAATTTAACAAATAAATATAAAAACTATTCTATTTACTATTTTATTTACAAAATTATTAAGATTCAAAAATACTTGGCAAAAATATTTAGTTTTTTATATTTCTCAAAACATGTGAATAGGTTCCTTTTAGAAAAATGTTCTTTAATTATTACTTGCTATAATTAAAACTATCAGTCAATATAAATACACTTTATTGCATCTATATTGTAGGCATGTATGTATATATATTTTAGTTTTTGAATAAAAAAGCAATTAGCATTTGTATGTATGTATAAATACATATATATACAAAAATATATATATCAGCTATTCTAGGAAATTTATTTGGGCTGCAGTACCCCCTGTCCTGGTAATATTTAGCAGAAATATTGCCAAATGCAGATGTTTTTTTTGCAAAAAAACAACTCAATTTTGAATTTAGATGGAGCACAAATATGGTTGTCACTGTCGAAAACAGTCTAGAATAGAACTACAATAATAATAAATAAATTTTTAAATTATTATTGTAGTTTTTAAAAAATGATAAAACTTAATGTACAATTAATCTAATAATAATCACCACCTAAAAAAAAAAAAAAAAAGAAAAAAAAAAAAGATTTAAGTTTTATTTAGTTTAATTTTTAATTATTTGTGAATAGAAATATTTAAAAATTAGATTTTTTATTTAGTTTTTAAAATATAAAATTAAAAAAAAAAAATCATTATTTTGTATATATAAAAATTGATACTAATAATTTGATATTTTAAAAACATGCGTTGTTATTTTGATTCTTTTGTCGATTATTTAACTCGTTTATCAATTGCACTGGTTTCGAAACATTTTTGTTCCATTTTTTCTTTCTCTTTATATTCTTATATTCTTTTATGACTTAATAATGATAATAAATAATATAAATAATAATATTTAAGTTAATATATAAATATAAAAATTATAAATAATAATAAAAATAATGATTACAATAACTTTTAGTTTTATAAGGTTTTTTAACTTTAATTTTTAAAAACATCTATAGTAAATAAAATTTATTTATGTATGCAATATTTTTTTAATCATTAAGTTTACCATAACTATTTCTTTCATTTAAAAGACGCCTTGAAGCACTGTAAAAACTCACTGTGAAAAAGATAAAATGCTTGCAGGCTACAAGTTCCGAGTTGACTGCAGGAGCTTAAGATTTTACCTGCTGACCTGTGAATAGGTTTTCACAAACTATAGACTAAAAGCACAAATGAAAATATTATAACCTTTTATAAAATTTGGTTGATTTCAAAGCAACAGTAAAAGCTTAGAAATGCTAAACTGTTTATAAAGTACCCATTAAATATTATTTAAATGTCCATTTTATTCTTTCTACATCCATTTCTAGTTCAATTAAAACTTGGGATTATTTAAATCATTTTTTATAATATCTTGATTAAGTTTGAACAAACAATAAATTATAAATGTTATAAAGCGCGTTAAAAAAGTAACAATACTATTATAGCGTTAATACTTTTATAAAACATTTAGTGACTATAGTGTTATTACTTTTTATTCGTAAGTTTATTGTTTGGTTTTTTTATAACTTTTTTGCTAATAAATTTAAATTAATTCACCCTATGAAAACAAAGTACATGGTTTTGCATAAACTAAAAATTTATTAAAATTCTAAAATTGTAAAATACATTTGAAAATTTTTTACATTTTCATTTTTTACTTATTTTTTTAATATGACTTGTTTTACAAGCCACTGCTGATAAAAAAAATTAAAATGCAACTTGAAATATTATATTACCCGATATTATTAAAGAGAAATAATATTATTCAATTCTGTATGTGCCCTATATGTGTATGTGATGTAAAAACATTTGTAAAAACATTTATTCATTAGTTATGCATTATTATATTATGCAAGTAAAATTCTCTAATAGTATATTAACATCAACATTAACAAACTTAAATTAAAAAAACTCACGGGATGCAAATTTGCTTCAGAAAAGTTTTGTATAGGTTTAGGGCGATTGGTACCGGTCAGTTCAATGGGAATATGTTTGTATTTTTCAAAGTTTATGCCTTGACTTGAACCCATTTCAAAAATTTCACTTTCAGTTTCTGGTGGTGGTGGTGGAATATAAGTAACAGCTTGAGCTGATCCATTCGGACCTGCTATTTTTTAAATATTCAAAATAATCATTTATTATGAACTATCAGTTATTTTTTATATATTTATGCATTACTATACAATATTATATTATATGTTACTTATATATTGTATTTAGAAAAAATTGCAAAAGATGGTACTAATCAACAAAGATAGTAAAAAATCAAATTTTTCTATGGTATGATTTAGCAGGTTTTTATTAATTTTAAAATAAAGTAAATCAGATTATTTGGAAATATTGGTGTGAAATTCTTGTAAAAAAAAAAAAAAAGTTTGATATATCTTTGAATAAATTAAATAAATACTTAAAAAAAGTGGAAAATTAGATATTTGGTTGTAATTTGTATAATATATAAAATATAAAAATAACCTAAAAAAATAAATAATATTAACTTATGTAAACTTTTTATGCTAGTAATGAGTTATACTACCTTTTAAACCATTATAAAATGCAAAAATATTTAAATACAATGTTTAGACTACTAAACAAATCTTTTAAACAATAAGTGAAACTTTTATTTTTACCTAACCAAAAAAACATACTTAGTGCCCAGACCCGGAAAATATTTTAAATTGTTACATAGTGAAGAAATTGTTGATTAAAGTTTATTTTATTTTTATTTTTGTAATTAACATCAAAAAAATACCTGCATTAAGACATTCCTTGGCATAATGACCAACTTCACCACACCGCCTGCATGCATCTGATTTAAATTCTCCAATCACCATGTCACCTTATAAATGTAATAAAATATACTTCAAAAATATATATTATAAAAATGAATTTAAATAAATACTTGAAAAAAATACCAAAAATATTGAAAACTTGGTACTTAAGTTCTACAGCATCAATTATTTGAAAATAAAAGTAAGTGTAAATGAATACTGCCAATAAAATTCAACAAACTTAGTTTGCCTATAACATTTTTGTTAGGTACATAATTTTTCAACTCATTCCATCTTTATTTTGGTTGAATACTTACTATTTCGTCATGGGGTTTAATACATATATAATAAACTCTGAATAACTTAACCCTCAATAACTCTAATTTCCAATAACTTGAAGTGTTTACAAATTTTATTGCTTAACACAACTTCTCATAAAAATCATTCGATAACTCAAATGACCACAAATCGTTTTCTTTGTTGCTTGAAGGTTCAATATCAAGAGCTTATTGTATAAATGAATTTTTTCTCTGGATCTTGGGGAGTTAAGAAATAATCACATTTTTTTTTACAGTTTATTGGACAGAAAACATGGAGAGAAAAAAAATACCACCTAATTATTTAACTATTTTATGAAATTTGTTATTATTATTTTATTTAAATAAAAACTTACCAAATTGGTCAGAGAATGCTCTATCTTCTTTTGGGATTCTATTAATTGGTGCAGAGCCTTTACTTCCCCATGAACTCTCTTTTCCATTCTGCATGTTATTACCTGTGCCTACTTGATTTTCTCCATTCATTACTTTAAGCTGTGAACCATTAAATTCTGTTCCATTTAGTGTCTGCACTGCTTGCTCAACTTCACTATTGCACTCATACTCAATAAAGCTAAATTAAAGATAATGAAAATATGTCGGATATGTGGTAATAAGAAAATATAAAAAGAATCTTAGAGATTGGAAATAATAAGTGCATCTGGGAAACAGCATTATGAGAATTACCCAACCTATGTATATAAGCAAAAACAAGGACATTAAAAAAAAGACGATGATGACTTTGATGATGATACTATAGACAGATATAAAAAATCAAAATATTTGTATATACAAACATATAAATAACACACACACACACACACACACACACACACACACACACACACACACACACACACACACACACACACACACACACACATATATATATATATATATATATATATATATGTATATATATATATATATATATATATATATATATATATTTGTATATACAAATATATAAAAACTAAATTAGACATACCAAAGATGTGTGTCTTTACCCTCTCTTATAGGCAACAACTTTACATTCTTCACTAATCCAGCTGATGAAAAATACTCCTTGACGTCGTCCTATTATATGTGAAAAAAAAAATCTAATTTTAACTAGCACCTTTTTTTTTTTACAAATATCAATTTAAAAAAATTTAAAACCTTTTAAAATTTAAATTAAAATTTAAAATATTCACAACCATATTCCTGAAGATATTGGTAAGACTAAAGATAAAGACAGACCTTTAACCCTGTAGAACCCATAATCTAGCTCAATTCTTTTGTTTAAAAATATTCTTTTTATTTTTAATTAATTCTTTTGGATAAAAACAAAGTACTACTTTGTTTTTATAGTGTTTAAGCTGAAGTTAGTTAAAAGTTCCTAATTTTTTTCAGGGATTCTTCAATTTTAGGTTTGCCACTATTTTTTGGTAATGAAAAAGTAATCTTAAAATGCTTAATATATACATTAGGTCTTTAAAAAAAGTACATTTAAAATATTTTATTTTTATTTTTTATTTTTAAATGCTTGTTTACGTCCTCACAGTTTCAAATTTTTTTTAATGAAATTGCTGTTGATTATAGATTGTAAAACTTTTTTTTTTTTTGCACTCATTTGCACCATTTGTGTGTATTACTGTCAATTACATCAGTAGAAACCAGGTCTTGAACGTTTGAAATAATGATGTTCATTTTTTTTGTGTAAGATTTGTTTTAAGCAAATTTAAATTTAATGAGTTTTTGACTATTTTTTTTGAGTGACTTTTTACATTAAATTTGAATTACTGTAATTTATTTTAGAGAATCGATTAGAAAACGTTTCAATATTGCTTATTTGTGCAAGCTTTTGAATTTTTTCTTTTTTATCACTTGACAGCCTTTTAAAAAACTTTACTCAAAATTACTAGTAAATAAATGTTTAAAAAACTAAGGAGGAACTTTTCCTACGTCTAAATAGTACCCTGATAGATGATAGAAAGATAATTTTTAAGTTGTATCGCTCAATTGTTAATTGCTAAAACAATATTTTGTGTTATAAAATATTTTTATAATGTTAATAGATAAGAATTGTAAATACTTTTATAATATTGATATTATAATATATACCAAGTTTTATTTGAAATAAAAGTTTACCTAATAACTTGTAAAACTTTTTTTGGAGATTTATTATCTTTTACTATTTTAAATAAAACAAGAAAGTCTATTACTTGATAGTTAAAATGGTATTTGCGTTCATACTAAACATTTCAAAAATCAGATTCTTATTTTTTTCTTCGTCATTTAAAATAACTTTTATGCTTTCATCTCTTTTTTATAAACTTTTTACATAACTTTCTATTAATTAACTTTCTATTAGTTTTATTAGTTAAATAATAAATTTCTATTAATTTCTTTGTATAAGGAAATATATTTTTATTTACTTAAATAGCATGACTTTTTTTTCATAATTAATAGATAAAATCTTTTTTGTTTTCTTTCGATTTAATAGTAAAACTTTTTATATAAGTAAATTTTTAAATCATTTTTTATCATTTTTTAATTTTTATTTCATATTTAAAGAGAAATTTAGAAGAGTTATTATAGATAAAAGGTTAAAAATGTTATTCAATATAAAGTCTGTAAAATAAATGCAAAAAAAATTAGCTTTAATTACAATAAAAAAATTTATTTCAAATAAATTTAAAGCCATTATTAATTATTATTCAATACAATTACTGTTTTTATTTAAATCCAAAAAAAACTTATTTGGTTTGGCTAAAATAAAGCGTAAACACCAATTCTCAAAATTAGAAAAAATAAATTGCCAACCTTAAACTATTTTTGGCTGCTACATAATCTAAAATGCAAAGGTTTCACCATAACAACATTGGAACAATTTCGGAAAAAACTTTCAACATTGCATAATGTTGACTCTTCCTAGGGCTATCGATCACGCAAAATTTAATCAATCATTATCTTTAACTTTTAGCATTAAATTATTAAAACAATATTAAAATAATGGTTTATTTTATTAGGAACTATATTTAAAATAATTTTATATTTTTGAGCCCCTGACTACAAAAATTAATGTAAAATAAGGCAAATTTTAAAAAAATCAACTGCCAGTTATTTCAGCCAGGAGGCTTTTTATATCATTAAGTCACAGATATTAATATCAAAAATATTACATAAAATAGGTAAAAAATATTACATAAAATAGGTAAAAAAATATATTTACTTCAGAGGTTCCACTTGGAATGCCAAAAACCTTTGCTTGAGCTCTTTGAGATTTTATTTGTGAAATAAGTTGTGCACCTCTTCCCATTGGTTTACTAGGTGATTCATTTTGGTTACTAAAGGAAAAATAATTTATATCTCAACCAAATGAATTTTCAATAAATAAAAAAAACAACTAAATAATACTATTTTTTTATGCTCATAGTTCAAGTTAGATTAGAAAACAAATTCATATCTGATAAATAATATTTCTAAATAAAAAGAATCCCATTAAAACATTAGAATTCAACTAAAATCAAATATTTCAAGGCTTGAATTAAGTGATCGTGAATTGTAATACCTGGAAAAGTGTCTGGTTTTTTGAAAAAAAAAAAGTAAACTTTGTTTTTACCACTAAACTGAATAGTTGTTATTCAATAAAAAATATTAATATTGATCTTGAAATTATGATAAAGCATACAGAACAATTTAATATTAAAAAACAATAGCTAATCACAACAGCTTAAAGCAATTTATTGGTGATCAAATATTTTAAATAATATGATATAAAATACTTTTATATCTTTTTTAAATCTTATTCAATATTCTCTCATAAATCAAGTATAGCTAAATGATCGTAACTCACTTACGCAGATATGTATATAAAATTATAACGCAGTATATTTATATGCATATAAAAATAAACACAGATATGTATTCAAAATAAAAGTCAGAGGAGTTTAGAAAATTAAATTCAACTACTTAAAGTTGTTTTAAAACTAAAAAACTCTAATAATTTATTTTCAATATATCTTTTTTATTATTATTTTAATTTTTAATTAATTAATAACTAATTTAAAACATTTAAATTTTTGAATAATTCCTCAAAGTTTCCCCTTAAACAAAAATCAATTTTAATGTTTCAAACAATGCGCATATAGCTTTAGTATAATTGTTTATTGCTTGATTTTTAAATTAAAGTGCAAACTTGTCAGGCCTTTAGAAATTTTTTTTTCTTCTCAAAATTTTATTTATTTATAATGCTTAAATTACCTGGTGTGTAAACAAACAAAAATTTAAAATAAGCAAGTTTTGACTGCCATTATTTTTGCCATAGTAAAATTTTTTTGTTTTTACACTAATTTTCTGCAAAATGATAAATTGACCGTTTCATTAAAACAGTGCTAACGGTTTTTAATATGTATATAATTTTAATATATAATAATAATATATATTTAATATATATAATATTTTAAGTTTATTAATTGAGAATTTGACCAGAAATATTAACAAATATTGCAATTCTCAATCGCTTAATTTGATCATTGGATATAACATTTAGTAAAGTTAAAAAAATGCTTTTAAAAATAAACAATTAGTTAAACATTAAAAAATTCGAAAAATTAAAAACTATAAAAAGTTTAAAAATATTTATGCAGAAGAAAAAAAAAAAAAAAAGAACAAGAGTAAATTGATTTTAGAAAACATATTGGGCCTGAGCCCATTATCCATTGTATTTCTTTTACCTGCAGCTTTACCCAAATCCTAGAACTACCCCTAGATAAGACTTACCCCTGTTAAGTCCCCTACCTAGAGCTTACTCCTCTTTTACCCAAAACCTTTAGCTTTCCTTATGAAAAAAACCCTTTGAGAACATTATACAAATGTTTTATTTGCATTTTTAATTGAAAAAATTATCAAAAACACAAAAGAAATCTTTTGTGTAATCTAGTATCATATGAAAAGTATATTATAGACCAGGTGAATAAAAAAAAGAATTGCTTTTACTCAGTGTTTTTGGAGTAATTGTTCAACTTTACATTAATAAAATTTAAGCAAACTCGCTATAATTTTCATTCACTTGAAGCTAAGCTAACTCAAAAAACATTGAGTAATTGCTCAGCTTTACGTGAATAAAAATATGAGCAAAATTGCTGAAGTTTTTATTCACATAAAGCTGACCAAGTACTGAGCCGAGCGAATAAAAAAAAGCAATTCCCTTTTTTAATTCACCCGGCCTCATATGAAGAGTATAGCAGTTATAAAAGATAAACTTCATAGTTCAACAATAAATAGAAATATATCTTTTGAAGTCATTAAAAAAAGTCAAAGGAGTTGTGATTAAGTGAAATATACCTTTTAAAGCCATTAGAAAATTGCGTAGAAGAGCTAGAGTTATTATCAGCATCTAACACACGTAGTTTTGAACCATTAAACTCAAAATTGTTAAACATAGAAGCTGCATTGCTAACCTCTTCAGCACTATCAAAATGCACAAACCTAAAAATAAATTTTTAAACATATTAATAGAACACTAACTTATTATTTATTAGATATTATTTATTAAATATTATTTATATTATACTATAACTATATTATATTATAACTTATTATTTATTGAATATTATTATTCAATTGCATGACTTCATTCAAGTCAACAAGAACACTGTAAATTAACAAAAAAAATCTCAACCATTTATTTGTCTCTAACAGGAGCTAACAGGGTTTATTTGTTGACCACGGTAATAATACTTTGTTGCGATAACTTGGCCACAGCTTTTTAGTTGTTTTGAGAACATTTGAGTTTAAGCATGTTTTCATGTATGTTCAAATAAAAATGAAATTTAAATACACGCTATAAGAATTATCTTTTGTAGACTTTTATCATATGTTTTTATATAGACTTTTATTATCCATTGTTTTATAAGTTGCTTAGGATGAATATATTGTGAATTATATCCCTATTCCTGAGTCATGAAATTTTATTCCTCCTACTAAATAGTCTTTAAATTCATTTTTGATTTTTACCCAATTAGATCATCTACAATCTGATTCTATTATCACACCTCCCTGTTATGTTTACGCGGCGAAATCGCTAGAAACTTCTAATGCATCGTGTGATAATTTCTTAACCAATGACAATTATTTATACACTTAGCCGTTTTCACTGTAGAGTTTTTGAGGGTTTTCTGGGAAAATAAAATATGTATATAAAAAAGTGTTAATTTTGTATAAGGAGGGACTTTTGAGAATAAAGAGATTGTTATTGTAATTGGAGTATTTCTTGCGTGCGAAACTACAACCTGACCGGGTATGGAGTCATAATTGAAATTTTGTGATTTTCTTGAAATTTTGGGATTTTCTCAAAATTTTGGGATTTTCTCAAAATTTTAAAAATTTGTCAAGTGATGAATTTCTATAATTACACAATATGGCTTTTATTTGCTCTTGATTAGGTAGAGAATTAAATAAACTTTAAGAAGAAACAAATTATGTGCCTGGAATGAAAATTTATGTACAAAAAAGGATAAATTGTGAAGCATACTAGAAAGCCACTACCAGCAGCTCGCTGAAAAAATTAAAAAAACAAAAGCCATTGCCAGCGGCTTGCAGTTAAACAATTCACTGCAATTGTTCACAAAAATAAATATTTTAAATCTTCTTTTTTAAAGTTATCAATGATTTTAAATTTTATTATATATAATAAATTATTTTAGTAAATTATAAAAAGTTTAGTAAATTATAAAAAGTTAAATTTATATATTGAATAAATTATACAAAGTTTATTTGTAAATATGTATTAAATTTTTTTTATTAAAACAAAGTATGTTTTTTATGTAAATCTTCTGTAAACAATATGAATAATTGATTTTATAAACAAAACTTTAAACAACAATTGTTTTTGAAATGAAATATTTTAACAATGATTCAAGTTAACAAAATTAATGATCAAATAAACACACAGAAACTTACAGGAAACCAAGTACTACACCAGAGGTTCAAACAGAACACAAACATACGTATATACATAGTGACATATGTATATACATATGCTTCTTCATCATAGATTATTTTTAATTTTTTAGTTTAACCATAAAGTTTGCATTCAATTATTTTGATACAATTAAACTCGCTTTTAGTTAAAAAATAAAATTATAGATCACTTAGAATGTAATATGATGTTTACATATTAATAATAGTCTTTTGTCACTTTATATAGTGAAATCTATCATCTATTAAATATTAGATATAACAGAAGACTCTTGGTCTTAATAATAGTTAAAGATATCTATTTCTGTTGTTTCACAGTCCAATTTTTGTTGAAATCTCTAAACCAATTTAGTTGGATTAAGGTTTTTTTTGAAAATTCACTTATATATTATGGTATAATTAATTGAGAGACTTTAGTACTTGACTTGCAGTTTGGATACTGATCACTTTAGACAGCTATTTTAGGGGCCTGACTATGGCTGTACCTGATGGGGGGGGGGGGGGGTGGAAAGATTATAGGAAGTTAGCTTAATAAAAAATTTATTTTAAAATTGGTCTGCAAATTTGGACCTTTAGTCTGCAAATTGTCAGTTATGAGCCAGGAGGC
This sequence comes from Hydra vulgaris, assembly GCF_038396675.1. Lineage (NCBI taxonomy): Eukaryota > Metazoa > Cnidaria > Hydrozoa > Anthoathecata > Hydridae > Hydra > Hydra vulgaris. The sequence goes on along the minus strand of NC_088926.1, from coordinate 19,022,121 downwards.
AGTATATCCATTTTTGTGTTACTGAGAATGTTGAGTTTTAGGTTTTATTATGTAAAGACTTTCAGCTAGAAAGTCGTAGTGATTATTTAAATACTTGCTTGTAATTTAAGATTTATTACTTTTAAGACTAAATCTAGTTAATCACACACTCCACTAAACGTACACATATAGCCTATTAGTTCTCAGCTGCCGAAATCTCAACAAAAAAAATCTTTTTTTTTATCTTATTGTCTTGAAAAATGTTAAAAACAATTCAGCAATTACTTAAACATTTTAAAGGGATTGCTAAAATAAAAGTACAATTCCATACATTTTAATATTGCAACTGAATGGTTTATTGTTTTTTCCTTTTGTTTATTGTAAATTTAAAAAGACTTTTTCATTTATTAAATAGTTCAACTAACTATAGAAACCTTGTTAAAATAAAACATATATGTAAATAAAATAAATTATATAATACACTATAATAAATTGAATAACATTTGTTTCCTTAAATTATCATTAAATTATTACTTTAAATAAATATTGTCAGCTAATTTTATAAAAGCATTACAAAGGATCAAAGTATCGAAGTTATTAATTCTAAACATAACTGTAAACATAACTTGTTAAACTTTTTGATACAGTTATAATTTTTGAGCTTTGTTATGTTTTAGTTGAGTTTTATTTTTTTAAGCTTTTTTTGCTAAGAATTCTTTCTCTTTTTTTTTGCAATTATTTTTGTAATTGTAATTCTTTTGTAATTGTTTTTTGCTTTTATAAATTTTTTTTTTGTAATTGTCTTTTGCTTGTCAAGTTTAGCTTTTTTTGAAATATTCTTGAAACAACTTAAAAGCTGTGGTCAAGTTGTTGCACCAAAATATTATATGCGTAGTCAGGAAAAGCATGCAATTGCATTTCCGACCAATCCTATTTATAGCTTTTTTTTAAAAGATAAATTAAAAAAAAAAAGAAAAGAATAAAGTAAGGCAATATTAAATTAAAAAAAATTATATCAAGCTAAAAACAAATATGTATAAAGAATATATTCTCTCAACTTGTCTAAATAATGTCTAAATAAGTCTAAATGTCTCAACAATGTCTAAATAAATTGACTTATTAGAGCATGATTATTTATTATCAGACCATAGACCATTAGTTTTTTCATTTTTATGCTCAGTAAATAGCAAAGCTGCTACAATAGATAGTAGTTCTACTTTCAAAATGTTGCGTAGTAAGCCAGATTGGCAAGCTTGTGACTATTCCATTTTAACGCAATATGAACAAAGAGTAGATTATTTACTTCAAAGAGTAAAAGTACTTTTTAGTATTTTTAATTGTTCTGTATTTCATCAATGTAATGCTTCTGAAATTCTTCTTTTTTACAATAATATTATAAAATGTTTGCAATCTGTTGTGGCTGACATGATACCTTATAGGGGTTTAAAAGTAAATTCTGAAATTAATGTTCCCAAATGGAATGCCTAAGTTATATATAAACATGAGTTTCCCAGGGATGCATTCAAACAATAGGTAATTGATAGAAAACCTAAAAATGGAATTATCCTTGAAAGGAAAACTCAGGCATTATTTAAACTTGCTTTTAGGCACTGTTAAAATCATACTGAGCAAATTAAAGCTTACAGAGAATATCAATAATGTCGATCCTTAAAAGTTTTGGAACAGAGTGTATGAAATTAGTTATGTAAAGGCAACCAATCATTTTTCTAGTATTGGTGGAGTTACTGGTAACAAGGACATTGTCACTATGTGGAAGACACATTTTCAAGCACTATATAATTCACTTGATAATCAGCATAGAACACAGTTTGAACAGAAAGTGCATTCTTCATTGCTAAACATATCTGTTAGAGTTACTATTATAGATGATACTAATGCTTTGCATAAGCAAAAAAGAGAAAATCTGCTAGACCAGATGACTTGTTTATTAAATCATTTATAAATAGAGGACATAGACTGTCTCTCTATTTAGGTTTTTTTTTTTAAATTTATGCTTGTTGTGTGGACATTTGCCATCATCATTTTGTGAAGCCACGATAATACCTCTAGTAAAATCTAAAATTGGAGACTTAAGAGATGTAAATAATTACAGAGCAATCGCATCCTCTCCTGCTTATTCTAAAATACTTGAAGGTATTTTATTAGAAAGAATTGAATATCATGAGACTGTTGATGATTTTCAGTTTGGTTGCAAGAAAAATTATTTCACAATGTCTTGTAGATATTATTTAAAAAAGACAGTTGAATACTATATTTCTAAGAGGAAGCCATGTATTTACATGCTTTAGAGATTTCAACAAAGCGTGATAGCTTTAATTATTGGAAATTGTTTTCTAAATTAATTGATTAGGGCATTGCCAAGAATGTTTTTTGTCTACTTGCGTCTTGGTACAAGAATCAAACTATGTTTGTCAGATGGCAGAAAGTAAACTCTGATAGTTTAAACATAAGGAATGGTGTATGGCAAGGTTGAATTCTTTCACTGTTCTTGTTCATATTTTATATAAGAAAACTGATTTTCAATATTACGAATATGCTTATTGGATGTAACATAGGTGGAACTTTTTTAAATCTTTTGGCATATGTTGACGATATTGTACTAACTGCTTTGACTTGGTTTGAATTGCAAAAATTATTAACTGCATTAAAGGTCGAAGTCACTGCCATTAACGTCATTTAATATACATAAGAAAAAATTGTGTGTATGGCATTTAACCCAAAACAGAAATGTAAGATTGTGTCCAAAGTTTTCCACTGTTTACCTTAGCTGGATATAAATTAGTTTATATTAACAAATTCAAGTATCTGGGTCACATAATAGAAAATGGTTTGTTTGATAATGCTAATATAAATCGAGAGATTAAATGTCTTTATACAAGTACAAACATATTATTCAGACAATTCTAGAAATGCTCGATTAAAAGTGTAAAAAAAAAAAGAAGGTAAAAAAGCAACTATTTAAGACCTACAGCCTCTGTTTTCTGATGTGAAATTTAGAAATGTACTAAAATGTTTTTTTGCATATAACAAGTACTCAAGCGCTACATATATGTTTATGGTTTACATATATGCTTATGGCTCGCCTAATCTAGATACTTGATTGCGTAACTACAGACTTAGCTTTATAAATCAGTTAGTTACCTGTGCCAGCAGCAATGCAGCTGTGTATAGATTAAACAGAACTTTTAATTATTCTTAATTTTTCTTTTTATTTTATCTTAATCTTGTAATGTACTTGTTGTCTGAATCAAATAAATATATATTTAAAAAAGTATGTATGGTATTATTAAATTTCATTGAGATATAATTTTTTAAAATTATAATTGAATTTTGCTTAGAAACCTGCCTTCAGACTGAACCTATGCCAACAAATTTGATTTAAGTATTAGCAAGGGTTCTTTGACCAAAAATATATAATTTTTTTAAGAAAAAAATTTTTTTTTCTTTAAAAAACTAATTAGAGCTTGAGTCAAAGATTTAAATAATATACCCAAGAGTTACATTTTTGCCCTCTTGACATGGTAAGATTTTCACTTCTTTTACAGTGCCAGCGCTACCAAACAAATTTTGAATATCACTCTAAAATTAAAAATAAATATAAGTTTACATAGTGACCAGATAAAACACAAACATAGCAGCCGTGATGCAGTGGTTGTGGCTAAAAATAAGTTTTTAAACCTCAGATTGTAATCCTCAAGTAATAAAACATTCAGTCCTAATATGAAAAATAGGATTATCCAGAAATCATGGACATTAAACAATTCTTTTTTGAAACAATTTTAAAACAATTCTTTTTAAAAAAAAAAACATTTTGTAATTCCAAAAACATAAATACCAAAATATTTTAACCTTGCAAAACTAAAAACTATATGCTTTTTTATTTTTTGGCAAAATTTAATATTAAAGTATAAATACATAAATGTTGTAATATAATATGTAAAAATAAACAAATGTTATAAACAATTGAAACAATAATTATTATTAAAATACAAAAAATATATTTGCAAAAAAAAAAAAAAAAAAATTAAAAAAAAAATTATATATTAAATTTTTAAATAAAATAATGTTTTTTTTTTATTGAAAACAAGAAAATTGTTCAAAAACAGTTTTTTAATTTAGCTGATAATTTATTAAACTTTTATTAACTTTTTTGATATTTTTAAGACTTAAAGAAGCAATCGCAAAATGTGATATCTGGAAATATGTCATTACTTTTATAATGCACTTATTACACTTATACTTCATTCTTGGTTTAAACAACATAAGTTATCCCAAATTTTAATTAAAGTAGAAAAGCATCTGGAAAAAATTGAGTAGATATTCAAATAATATTAAAAACTTTAGAAACTTAAACTAATTCAAACTTTATAAAAAGTTTTGCATCTCGAAAAGCATTACTAATGGCCTGTAAAAATGCGCGTTAATTTTAAAATTAACTCATAAAAACTTCTTATTGGTCAATTTTAAAATTAACGAGTGCTTTTACGAACCATTAGTAACGTTTTAGAAATTCAAACCATTTCTTATAAAGTATATATTTGTATAAGTTCTTGAAGTTTTTAATAATATTTAAATATCCACTTTATTTTTTCTAAATGCTTTTATACTGCAAATAAAATTTGGGATTACTTATGTTGTTTGAACAAACAATGAATTATAAAAGTTATAAGTGCGTTATAAAAGTAATAACACTTTTATAGCGATATTACTTTTATAATGCTGTTAGTGACTAGAGTATTATTACTTTGGTAGTCATGAGTTTATTGCATTGTTTTGTTTTTATAATTTATTTGCTAATATAAGCTAATTTGCTCTATAAAAACAAAGTACGCAGTTTTGCATAAACAAAATTTTTGAAGACCAGATATTTTTCCAGAGATCGCGTTTTGTGATCGCCTAATTCAACCTTTGTATTTTTATATATATTTGAAAAAATAGTATAATAAGCAACTAACACTATCGGTTCCACTTGGAATATTGTAAACTTTTACTTGAAATCGATTGCCATATTTAGAGCCACTGCTTGACTGACTGAAATCACTGAAAACAGTAAAAATTAAAACTATAACAAATGTTATAACAAAACTTATAACAAATAACGGGTCCGCCATCTAACTTTTTTTTTTTCAACTAGTGCTTATTTCGTGAATGGTAACACTTAGCTCATGTCTGATTTGACAGATAATTAGTTTTATCCTTCTGCTGAACGAATATGGTTGTGTATACGCTTGAACAACGCTGGGAAATATTGCAACATTACTTTGAAAATCATGGTAATGTTGCAGAATGTGTGCGAAAATTGCGTACGGATTTTGGAAGAAGAGAAGCACCGTCAGCTCCGTATGTTCGTTATCTTGTGAAAAAAGTGAAAGAAACTGGCATCCTCATCGATAAACCAAAGCGTGAAAAGCCAAAAACAGTGCGTATACCCGAGAATATTGCTGCTGTGGCAGAAAGTGTGCTTGAAGCGCCATCAACATCAATTCACCGTCGTTCTCAACAATTGAACATTTCGGATACATCATTGAGACAAATTTTACATAAAGACCTTGGTATGATGCCATACAAAGTCCAATTGGTTCAGGAGTTGAAGCCAACTGACCATCCAATGGGTTTTCGCTTTGCCAAAAAATCATCTTTTCAGATGAAGCTCATTTTGATCTTGACGGGTATGTAAACAAGCAAAATTGTCGCATTTGGGGCACAGAAAACCCGCACGCATACATTGAAAAGCCGATGCACCCAAAACGAGTCACTGTTTGGTGCGGATTTTGGTATAGAGGCATAATTGGGCCATTTTTTTTCCGAAAATGAGCAAGGAGTGGCCGTTACAGTCAATGGCGATCCTTATCAGCCATGTTGACCGAATTTTTGTTCACAAAAATTAAAGAGGAGGATATTGGCAACATTTGGTTTCAACAGGACGGCGCTACCTGCCACACAGCCGAAGCTACACTTGATGTTTTGCGCCCTGTTTTTGAAGATCACATTATCAGCCGCAGAGCTGATGTCGTTTGGCCACCTCGGTGCTGCGATTTGACACCGTTGGACTATTATTTGTGGGGTGCCCTCAAAGATAAGTGTTACGCCGACAAGCCAGAGACAATTGACGCTTTAAAGGACAATATTCGTGAAGCCATTGGTGAAATACAGCTGCACACAATCGATAATGTGCTGTAAAATTGGACCGATCGTGTAAGCTACTGCATGGCCAGCTGAGGCAGCCATTTGAATGAAATTATTTTCCACTATTAACCGGAAGGATTGTACTTTCAAATAAATAAAGACATTTGAGAAAATATTCAGTAGTTTTTTTTATAGCATTTTCAAAAAAAAAAAGTTATTTGGCGGACCCGTTATATGACGACACTTGTTTTTGAGATAAAAACTTAAATTTGTAAAAAATTTGTTAAATTTAATCATTCCTGACATTATTTTTCTTAAAATGACATAAACCACAAACTGACAAAAACATCATCCTTAAAATGGCATGAATAAAAACACTATCTCTTGAAATCGCATGAACAAACTGACAAAAACACTACCCTTTTGAAAAAATAAATGTAAATCACAAACAAACTAGAACAATAATTTTTCAACAAAATAACTAGAAAATTTTATCTCTAACCTTTTTGGTGCCGTTTCATTATTTGATACAACGCGAAGTATGCTTCCATTGAAGTCTTGTTCATTTTTCTGTTGAATAGCATTTTGACATTCACCTTCTGAGGCAAACTCAACAAAGCTTAAAAAAAATTATTATTTTAAACACTTCTTATTTGGTGTAGTTAAGGCAGTTTATAAATTATTGGAATTCTTTTATTTGGAATTAGCATGATTTTGTTAGCATAAAATGTCCAAACAAGAGCTTAGATGCTATAATTTTTTTTGCTTTAAGTTTTTGTTTAAAAAAACTTTTCTCTTTTTTATATAATTTTTATATTAGTTCATAATTGTTATTTTTTTAACATAACTTCTTTCATATTTAAATATTTTCTTACAATTTTCTTGAGTAGCGTAAGTATTTACGCTATTTGAGAAAGAAGTTATGTTATACTTTTATAATTTACAGCTTTTGTTATAATTAAAAATCAGTTAAAAAAATGTTAATTGTAATGAGCAAGTAACGTATTTATTATGATATTATTTTTAATAATTGTTCTCACTTAACATGATACTTAAAAAAATAAAAGTAAAAACGCAAATATTACAATATTTAAACCACTTTAATTAGTTTTAGAAAACTATTTGAAAACACGTGTTGTTGTAAAAAACTGTAAAACCAAAACAAAAAACTAACTGCAAAGTTTTGACAATTTTGAAAAGGAGCTTGTGTTAATGTTAAACGACTTTGTGACGCTGTTTTATACAGTTTTATAACATAAATAAAACACAATTAAAATAAAACAAAGTAAATAAATAGAATTAATAAATAGAAATATTAAAATCACTTTTTTTTCATTCACACATTTGAAATGAGTAAGATCAAACAAAAAAAGGCATTAAATACCACATTTTTTGTAATTTATCGTTTCTTGATCTAGCGAACCATTAAAAGTTTAAATATAATTAATTTTTTCATTCAAATGGTTTTTAAGTTGATGTTTTCATTCAATTTTTTCATTCAAATTGTTTTGCAATCAAATTGAAAGAAAATATTTTGGTCTAATAAATCGAATTATATTTCCTTAAGTTTAAATACATGCTTAAATCATTTTTTTTTAGAAAAAAATCTTTTAAACAAAAGTTAAATAATGAATTTTTTTTTAAACTTTAATTTTTTATAGTTTAATTTTTGGTTTAAAGTTTGCAATAATTACTGGCTTTATGTTTGCAATAGAATTCCACTTTAAAAAATATTTTCAAGAAACAAAAAATAATTAACAATTTAAAATGTTTAAAATTTAAATAAAACTTTCTTCCTCACTTGCACTGTTTTAAATCTGTTATTGCTACTGTAGCTAGAGATACTGTTAACTTTCAGGAATGATCCTTGCTATGCCATTGTGTATTACGGAAGCCATTGCAATTAAATTATTGAGCATTAAAAATATTTTAAATTTTTCCAATTTTTTTTAATTTCAAATTTCAATCACAAAATTATTTGAATTTTAGCAGACTGAAATGTTTTGTTTGAATAAACTTCTTTTTAAAAGAAAATTCCTAAAAACAACATATTCATAGAAAATGTTTAATCTTGATTGCGTTTTAAAATGAAAATTCAAAAAAAAGGTATTGTGTTTTTCATATTCTATTCAAGATTTCTTGTTATAATAATTTTTAGTTAGAACCTTATATTATGTGTAAACAACATATAAAATGCAAATAGTAACATTTGTATGGCTAACTTTAGCGAGTCTTTGAGTATATTAGATAAATTTAATAGTCGAGTAACAGTAAGTTACGGTAGTAACTTAACTGGTTGTTTTGACTTAGTTTAAAGGTAAATTTACTGCAACGTACTTTATCCATTCAGTCAAACTAAATATAACTTTGAAATATTATTAGCTTCCACGCAGAGAATTAAAGTACTTTAAATTCAAAAACACTTTATGTTGAATAGAAACCTATGTGCAAGAGAGCAAATGATCATACTTATATTCAAAAGATAAAAGAAAAAAATGACCCCTAATAAAAAACTTAGACAAAAATAAAATTTAAAAAAAAAAAGGAAAAAAAATCGAACCGCTAAAATATTTTTTTTTAAAAAAAAAGCAACTAATTGCGAAAGTCTGAAAAGCTAGCTCGATACGCTTGATTTGAGCCCTGTCAAGTATAAAACAGAAAAGAATGAAGATTCAACAGTTAAACTTAATTCAATTATTAAAACTACTTCAGTGAAACGGAAAAGATTTCAATTAATCTCGGAATTAGGAAAAAATGAGGTCAGCAATAATTTGCTGACCTTAAACTGTTAGAGATTGGCAAAAAAAAAAATTGACCAAAAGGGGTTACCATAAAACAAAGAACCGAGGTCTGCAAATTCTGACCCTAATTTTAAAGACTGATTAATGAATAGATTTGAATCAAACTTTTTATAGTGATGGTTATATAACAGTACTACTCATTAACAAAATTGACTACTCTACTAATTCAATGATTTAACTAGACCTTGATATTTAATTGACTCTAATGCTTGTTTTGGCTTTAAACTTAATAGTGTATATGTTTTTGTTTGAGTGTTTATATTTGCTAATAACAGAAAGAAAACTGATTGGACGATAATTTGAGGGGTCAGAATGTTAACAAGAGTTTTTGAAAATTGGAACCATAAATGCCATTTTTCAGCAGGCAGTAAAACAAGACTCAGTCAAGCACTTATTAAATAGTTCAGAGAAAATTAAAGAGAGTTCTGGAGAACAATTTTGTAAAAATGTGACAGGAATGTTGTCTGGACCACAAGCCATAGAAGAGTTTAATCGAAATATGCCTTTAGCAACGGAAGCTGGAGTGATTTGAATGTCTAACAATGGGTTAACCTGTTTAATTGGAATGGAAGGAAGAAAATGGCCATAAGATTCAAGAGTCGAATTAGAAAAAAAGTTCTTTGCAAATAGCTCAGCCTTATCATTGGGAGAGGTAATAAGATCAGTCCCATGAATGAGAGATGGAATGTTAGACCTTCCTTTGTTAACAACAGTGTTGAAAATTTTCTAAAAGTCTCTAGAGCTTAACTTCTGAAATAAGATACGATATAGTGAACTGAGAATAATGGAGCTTGGGATCTGAAAGTACCTTTATATATCAATTTCTTGCAATAATAAATAGCTGTTTGTTCTCAAGAGAGTTGTTCTTTTGAAAAAGATCAAAAAAATGATTACAATTAGATATAGCAGCTGCACAAGCGGGTGAAAACCATTAAATAGAAAGAGGCTTGACTTGGAACCGTTGAGAAGGAATAAAAGCATCCATTCCTGCCTGAATCCAGAAGGGTACATGAGGCGCATTTTTCAGCTGAAAGGGAAAAGACATCAGCCCATAATACTTAAATCATAATTAATCAAAGTTTAATTCTTTTTGCTAATGATAATATGATTATTTTTGGTTTTTAACTATACAAATGAAATGAAATATTTTTAAAAATTGTAAGTTACTTCTAATTATTAATAAATTACTCAAAAATTGTTTTCTTTTTATTACAAACTGGTCAAACTTTACCCTTACCAAAGAGTTATAACCTTACCCAAGAGTTGTTGTCTTTCCATCACGAACTGGTAAAATTTTTACATTTCTTACGTCTCCAGCAGATGAAAAAAAAGCTTTCAAATCACTCTAAATTGAAATAAAAATTTATCACAAACAATAATTAATAATAATAAATAAACTATAAAACAACTGTAATTAAACTAAATGTTTATATTTATTTTAAAGCAACATAAAAGTAATTAAAAAAAAGGGAAAAACTAAGAGAAAAAACTATATAAACATCCACTGATAAAATTGTAAATATGATATTTGATACCACAAGCCCAATACTGACCAAATACTTAGAATATACTTCAGGCCTCGTTTTATATAAAAACATTTATGCACATTAGCTTAAAATTATCATTAATTAAAAAACATTTATCACATTAGCTGTAATTTTGTTGTCATAAAATTATTATTTTTTATTTATATGCGGGCATTACCTTTTTTTAAACTACCGAAATAAAATAAATTATTATAAAATAAGTTTAATTTACTAACAAAGAAAAACAAAAGTGTTATTTTGTAAATATACATACTGTGGAATGTCTATTTTGTATGAATTTTTTTTTATATTAAATAAATTTAATATTACATTTTTTATTATCATTAAACATAAATTAGTTTCTTTCTTTTCTCTTTATCCTATAATATATTAATAATGAATATAATGCTGTGGTTACCCAATTGTGAGTGTTTGACACAAGACATGGTAGCCATTACACCCAAGTTAATAAAAGAGAGAGTCCCAGCGCTTTTTTTTGAAGAAAATGTGAACAATGATGCAAATGTCTAACTTATGTAAACTTAAAATTATGTAATATTAAAAATTATGTCAAGTTTTACAGTGTTGCTGCTACTTACTTTTACTTGAAACTTGCATTGCAGCAACATCCTTAATTTTGATTTATAGCATTTATTTGCCAATTTTTTTCTTTATTAAATAGTGTTAAAACTTTTATTGGACAATACGCCATAGTAGGCAAAATGGTTAGTTTGTCAAATTTCTGAACTGATTCAATGTGATTTAAATCCTCCTCAGGCTTGCAAAAATATTTTTTTCAAACTTTTTCAATTTGTTAAGATATCAACTTTTTTAAGTTCTGTAGTTATTATATACATAACCATAAATAAAGATGACACAATGAAAGGGAGAAAATTTTTTAAAAAGCTTATTTGCCATTTTATAAAGTCTTCTGTCTATAAAATAGTGTTAAAACTTTTATCAGACAATACACCTTTAATACAAAATGCAAATATAAAAACACCTATGAAAATACAAAATAAAACACTTTTGAAGTTTTATAAATATTATATATATAACATATATAAAGATATTATATACTATAACAAACAAAAGGGAGAGAATTTTTAAAAAAAGCCTTAAATTTCTAAAAACATCAAAACACTAGTAGGAATTTATTGCACTACAATAAAAATACTTAAATTATAATTTCTTATTTATGTAAACAATTTCCATAAGTTTTTAAACATTTTAAACTCAGTTCTATTTGCAGATCACATAAGTACAATAAAAAATAAAATTTTTTGGCTTCAATCAAAACTGCTTAAAAAACGTATATTTTTATCTTATACATAGTTATATAAACTATGCAAATATTAAAAAACTTAAAATTGTGGCTTTGCAAATAATAATTTTTCACTTTTAAAAAGTTGAACAAAAATAAAAAATATTACAAACAAAAAATATTACTTGTTGCAACAAAAAAAAAAACTCAAGTTAATAACTTTACCAGCACTTTTTTTTGTGACAAACAAAGATTTAAGTTTCCATAAAATATATACTGTTGCACTTTCACTTGTCTTACAACAAAAAAGTTATAAGTACGCTTTATAAACATTTTTGATGCAGTGTTATAACATGTTTACAAGGAATTTAAATAACTTTTTTAATCAAAATTTGTTATAAGTTATAAAGAAATTTCTGTTTTCACTTTTTTGATATCGCACAATCTGCTAATTATATAAAGCTGATGTAACTATTATAAAATATTATTTTTATAATTTTTTTTTTTTTTTAAAATCAAACTATTTTTAATATAAACAAAGACATTGCATGAGTTATATTGCTTTAACAAGTAACAAGTATATATTGTCCCTATATGAAAACGTCTAAGTAATGCATACGCATTACACTTTTATGAATAACTTTTTTTATTATATAATTATATTTATTTGTTCAGAATTATACACACATTTAGCTTATTTGGATGAGGCGTTTACTTCATATACAGAATATCTGCAATTCGAACACTACCTCTTCTAAAATTATTTTTGCTTTTAATTTCCCATCCCTTTTAGTCTATTATGTTATTGGTGAAATATACGTAAACAATTATTAACAATTATTACTAATTATTATTATTAATTGTTCACCAATAAACATAGTAGACCAAATAGAAGGGGTAGGTAGAACTGAGCACACAGAGCCGAATGTTAAAAAGCAAAAAGTATCCAAAATTACAAAGCGCTAAAAGATTGAGGATAAAGAACATACAGGAACAGAAAGGTAATACAAAACAATTAAGGCCATGTGGAAAATGTGTAGACAGCATGGCCTAATTGACTATATATACTATATATACATATGCGAGCCTTACTTAGAAAGTACGCTGAAAGGTTTAAATGGTATAAAAAATCTGAATGTGAAGAGGTGCGTATCATTTATAAACAAACAGCAAAAAGATTTTTTATATACGAAAAAGAAAAGATAAATGGTTACAAAGCAAATATATGAACAGCAGTGTTTAATAGTAAAACAATTAAAAAAAGACAGACAGTAGTGGGTTTCAAACCAAAGATATTCCGTATATGAAGTAAACACCTTATCCAAATAAGCTAAACGTGCGTATACATCAGAGCAAATAAATATATTTATACAATTAAAAAAGTTATGCATAAAAGTGCAATAAAAATAGGAAAACTTATTCTTTTTAATGTTGACTCAAAACTATTTCTTTTTTTTTGCTTTACCTTATCCAATTTTGTTGCCGAAAATAAAAACCACTCTGAACTTTTTTTTTAAACATCTTTGCTTCCAACAAGGCTGCAAGTAACAACTAATTATAGTTGGAAGTTACTGGAAGAGAAAAGATGAAGATCACAGAGCAAGATAACGATTGACAGACAACTTAAAAGATTGCATATTATATGAATCAGGAAAGAAACATTACCAGATGGTAATTTTGTAACAGATTTGATATATGGGTTCCAAGAAAGATTGGAAATAAGAGTTAATTCTAGAAGATGAAGGCTAGATGACTTATTGTGTACATTACTGTTCATAAATACAGGAAGATCTAAATTATTGCGATAACAATTGGCTGAAAAAATTGGGTTTTATCTGAATTTAAGTTCACCAGCCACTGTGAGCCCCATGCTGTAGCAGAAGTGAGATCCTTTTCAAAACCAAGAAAAACAAATGTTGTTGTTTTACTCAAAGCTTGCTGTCTCCATGTTAGCCAATCTCTCAAAGTCTTTAAAATATAGGTCGCAATCTACAGACTTTATAATTTATTCAAGTGCGTTTAATTCCAAAGAGTTTCAGTAAATTACATCATTGTTGAATTTGGATAAGAAATCTGAAAATTCTTTTTTTTTTTAATCAAATTATAGAATTTTTTTTATTCATTATTATAGATTACTAAAGAATTTGTTTAGTTACTTTTTTATATAAAAGTTTTTTTTTCATCATAAATTACTGTAGAATTTCTTCGACTGTAGTTATTTTATTTTCTAAATTTTGCAAAGTTCGCATTAAAAATATAAATAAAATATTTCAGATATTTTAAGCTTGTCTATAGCTATAAACTATTTTTTGTGTTTATTGTTATTAAATGATTATTATTCTAATTAAGATTCTGTTAAAAAAACTATTTTATATTATTTAACACTACCGCAAGCTGCTGACAACAGCTTTTGATTTTTTCAAATTTTGATCGCAAGCCTCCGGTCAAGTATGCTTAACAATTTATCTTGTTTTGTAGATAAATTTTCACTCTAGACACATATAATCTGTTTGTTCTAAAGATTTAATTAATTCTCTACATAATCAAGAACAAATAAGAGCCATATTGTGTTATTATAAAAATTATCACTTGACAAAAACCCTTGAAATCCTTTATAAAAAAACTTTAAATCTAGTTCCAAAATAAAGCAGCATTAACACTGTAAAATTTAACTTGTAGAAGTGTATAAGTATATAGCTAAGTAATTAAAAATGCCATTTTTTTATCTCGAAAAATCTTTTTATTTATTAAATGAGTTTTGTTTTGGACTTAATATTTTAATTACTAATTATAAAACAATGGTTTTAAGCACTTTGCATATCTTATTGTTTAATGATGCGTGTTTAAAACTTATTTAATTAAAAAGTTCATTTATTTAGCTTTTTATTGATATATAGTCTGTTATGCTTTTAAAGAGATTTACTATTCGAATTTTAATTAGTTGTCAATAATATGCCATCCAAATTTTATTCAAAAAAATGTGTGGTCGCAGCATAAAGATTTTTGTAAAAACGGCTGGTAGCAAAAGAGTTAACCTTAAGAAAGTTTAATTAACAGCATTTATTTGCTAAACTTTTCATCGGGTACAAGTATTTTCGAAATTAATAATAAATAAAAAATAATATAAAATAAGCAAAACAAGTTTTGCTTATTTTATATTATTTTTCAGATTGAACAATTATTGGTCAAGATTGCAAAAAAATGTAGCATTATCAAGTAAATTTTAAAATTGAAATTGTTTAATGAAAAACTTTTTATTGTCAATTTTGGTAGTCTTTTGATTAGTAATTTTAAGAGACGACATAAATTGGGAAGTATTAAATATAATATGTTTTTCAATGCGCGCTGCAACACGTCGACAATTTTAATCGCGATCTGTCTTGAATTATTGCCATAAATCATTAATTATTGTTTTAATTAATAAAAAGTCATTTACTAAAACTTTAAATTAAATTTAAATTTAAATAAAAACTTAAATTTACTAAAAAATTTTAAAAAAACACTTTGGAATTAAACGCGCTTGAATAAAGTCTGTAGATTGTGGCGCATATTTTAAAGACTTTGAGAGATTGGCTAACATGGAGACGGTGAGCTTTGAGTAAAACAATAAAGTTTTTTTTTCTTGGTATACATTTATTATTTTGTTTTACTTTAAAAATTCTGCCCAAACATTTTTTTATCATTCTCTTTAAAATGAACACAACTTGTCTCTGCACTTTAGGATCCCTTAAAATTAATTTTCAATATTAATGCCAAAAAAAAACAATTTGATCAAAAATCTTTTGATATTAATCCATTTTTCTAGCAACTTTTTTTTATACTATTCTGCTTACCCTTGTTACTTACCAGTTACCTTTTACCTGGTAATACCAGCGAGCATAAGAATATTTATACAACTTTTGATTGCTATAAAAGTTTTTTACTTATTTTCATATCTATCATTAATGTATTTAATTATTTAATTAATTTAAATTTAACATTATTAAATTAACATTATTAAATTTAACATTATTAAATTAAAATAAATTTAACATTAATTATCTTCATATCTATCATTAATGTATTTTTTTATTATTAAATAGAATTCATATTTCTATTCAATAATAAAAAAATAAATTAATACTTAAAAAAAGTTAATTTGAATGATTGATTTTTTCACTTGAAAAATGCTAATATTTTAAACTCAAAGCAAAGATCATAATAATAATTTATAATACTGATAAAAATATATAATTCAATACTAATTTGATAAAAATATTTAATTTTATTCTGATAAAAATATATATAATTTAATTTTGATTTAAAATATATATAATTTAATTCTGAATAATAAATATTCTTAATTTTATTAAAATTAAAGCTAATGCTCAAGCAATATTTTAACATAACTGTCTAATTTATTTAAAAATATTACTAAATATTCTTTAGTAATGAAACAAAATGTTCTATAATTTGATAGAAAAAAAAAATTTTTTTTAGATTTCTTATCGAAATTCTTCAATGTCATACTAAAACTCTTTGGAATTAAATGTGCTTGAATAAATAAGGGTTGAATTAAGCAATCGCGATTTGAAAAATCTGGAAGTAAGAACACTCTGCATTATACTCTATACCAACACTCACTAACTTATACTTTATACTAACACTCACTAACTGCAGTATAAAAGTAATAACACTATAATAGTGTTATTTCTTTTATAACACACTTATAACTTTTATAATTTATTGTTTGTTTAAGCAACAAAGTAATCCCAAATTTTAATTAAAGTAGAAAAGCATCTAGAAATAGAGTGGATATTTAAATAATACTAAATACCTTGAGAGCTTAAACAAATGTTACTAATGGTCCATAAAAACACGCGTTAATTTTAAAATCAACAAATAAAAAATTTTGATTGGTTGATTTTAAAATTTAGATGCATTTTTAGGACCATTAGTAACACTTTTTGAAATGATAAACTTCTTATAAAGTACATATTAGTTTAAGTTAGTAAAGTTTTTAATATTATTTGAGTATCTACTCTATTTTTTCTAGATGCTTTTCTACTTCAGTTAAAATTTGGGATTACTTATGTTGTTTGAACAAAGAATGAATCATAGAAGTTATAAGTGCATTATAAAAGTAATAACACTATTATAGTGTTATTACTTTTAAAATGCAGTTAGTGACTAAAGTACTATTACTTTTGTAGTTGTAAGTTTGTCTTTTTTTTTTACAACTTTTTCGCTAACCAAATTTGCACCTAAGAAAAAAAGTACACGGTTTTGCATAAATTTAAATTTTGAAGACCAGATATTTTTCCGATATTGCAAATCGCAATCACGTAATTCAACCCTTGATAAATTATAGTCTGTAGATTGCAACGTATATTTTAAAGACTTAAAGCAACTGGCTAACATGGAGACAGCAAGCTTCAAGTAAAACAACAAAGTTAGTTTTTCTTAGTATACATTTATTATTTTGTTTTACTAAAAAAAATTCAACCCAAACATTTTTTTATCATTCTCTTTGATAAGAACACAACGTGTCTTGGCACTTTGGGATCCCTTTAAATATTTTAAATAAAAGAAATCGTCAAACAAAAAATAAAACACTTTTATATCTCATTTAAATCTTGTTTAGCATTTTCTTATAAATTAAAAACTCTTTAGCAGATATGTATACAAAATTAAATACACAGGAGTTTTAAAATATATTTAAAAATAATTTAAACTTTTTATAGTTATTTTAAAACAAAATAAAAATTATATATCAATAAAAAATCAACCAATAAAAAAGTATAATTTTTTATTGGTTGATTTTTAAATTACTGCGCAAATTTTTTAGACTTTTAGCAAATTTTTTTTTTCCTTTAAAATTTTTATTTATTTATAATCCTTAAATTACCTGGTGTTAAAACAAAAAAATAATTTAAAATATGTATGTTTTAACTGTTATTTATTATTTTTCAGTAGTAAATTTATTGTTTTGTGTTTCATTAATTTTACAATACGATAAATTGACTGTTTCTTAAATAATAGTGTTCATGGTTTTTAATAAACTGAGAATTTGATGACCAGAAATATTTCCAGATATCACAATTAATAATAATAATTATAATTATTCAAAAGCACTCAACATAAGCACATTTTACATAAACTTTGTAATCAAAATAAAAAATCCAAGAAAAAGTGTGTTTACAAAACTTGGGTAATTTTTAATTTCATTAAACTGAAACAAAATTAACCCATTAAACTCTAGTTCAAGCCATAGTCATTGAAATTAAAAACATATTTTAATTATTTTTTTTTATTTTCCAAAATATGGTTTGTTTGTTGACATGTTTTTTCAGAATTTTTATCCAATCAAGTAGCCTACTGACTAAACTTATATCTGTCTTTTAGACATTGCTTCTAAGATGTTGTACAAATAAAATAAATAAAAAAAATTATATTCAATAGTTTGTTGCTGCTTCCTGCAAGAGTATGATGTGATTTAATTTACATGGTATTTATTTTGCTTTAAAAAACTAATGTCTTTTGCTTTAAAAAATTTATATTTTTTAGTTTTTACTATTTTATTTTAGTAAAACTTTTTGTGGAAATTCAAACTATTATAAATCATAATAAAAGCAACAAAAAAAACTATCATTATTAATTGTAATAAATAACAGAAACTTTTGCCCTATTGAAAAACTTACTGAATCAGATCCATCTGGAATATTAAACACTTTAACTTGTGGTCCTCTTCTATTTCCTGTGTTATTATTAATTTCATTTTTTTCATATACAGGCTTCTCTACTGATTGTGGCAGTTTTGAAATAGCAGCTCCTGCTTTTAAGGCTGCAAACATTTTATCTATGCTAATAAGCTATAATAGCAATAAAATTTATAAGAATTATAAACTGAATTAAAAATATAATTGAAAAAGATGTATACTATATAAACACACACACACACACTTGGCAGAGCTGTACTTGATTCAAAGGGGTCTGAGTTTATTTAAAAATTGGCTAATATAAATCATTGTTAAATTACCTGTGATTCGAGTACACCTCTGCCTTATTTTAAATTATCTCCCCATTATCACAGTTTAATGTTCACATTTCCTAGCCTTATGCTCAATGCAACACTTTGTGCAAAATCTTTCACTGATAAAGATTTTTTTATTTGCTATCCAGTAAAAAATTCATTTGATGTTTTTATACAACAATGTATTGTCTAATATTAGATATTTTGACGACTCTAGATTTAGTATTAAACAAAATATGATTTTGCAAGCCTTTTTTACTGTCGAGACTGAAGTTTTCTTCCTTTTTGAAATTGTAAGCTTTCTCTTTAACCCAACAGATTTTGCAGTTTTACTTGTGTATTTATATTTCTTCACCAATCAACTAATAAAGTTTTGCGATTAAAATTGCTTACCAAAGCTCTTGTATGACTCTGCTTAAGCAGAAACCTCCCTAATTTAAATGTCTAGCGGCCATTTTCTAAAATAAAGACTGTGATATTTTAATCTGTTTTTTTTTAAGACTTTATTTGTATAAATATTAGCGTGTATATATTTATATATATTTATACAAACTAAGATTAAGATTTTATTTGTAAACATACTTATTTTAAACATACCAGATTCTCTTTTTACTGTATGTATTACAAACGTTTTTATTTACACAGTTTCAAGACCTTACAAGTTTGGAAATTTAGGATTTTTAACAATTTAAATCAAAGTATTAATAAAAATAAAATACAAACATAACACATTGCCAATTATCGAAATCGAGAAAATTTTTATTCAATTAAACTAAAACAATATTGACTTTAAATTGCATATTTTATTTTCTTTACAACGCAATTACCAAGCAAATAAATTTTATTTTAAGAAAAAATTTAATCAAATAACGAAGATAATATTGCAACGCAGTTCAGAATTCATACCCTACGCAAATTGCCATGCTTTGCAAATTAAGTTACCCACGCTTGAAATTTAAAAAGCTCTATATAAAAACAAGAAGCCGAGTGGAAACTGAAAGTTTGTTTTGTTGTTGTTATTGTTTTTATTAAGAAGAACTTTTTCAATATATAAAAGTTGTAAAAGTTTTTATTAAGTAATAATAGTTTAGAAAAGGTATTCTTTTACATTTTTCCATAACTACAAAATGTATAATTGTGGATAAATAAGGAGTAGAGCTGCGTTAATTGTTATTTTATTTTAATAAATTCTGGCTTTATATAAGATTTTAATGCTTTTAGAAACTTTAGTACAAAAAAATACTTCGTCACCAAACCACTTTCTATTTTAACTTTACCAATACACCCAACCACTTTCAATTTTGAACGGCTTTTGGCAAGTAAACAAAAAAGATCATTGTTTTTTGTATTTATATAAAGTTAGCTTTTTGAATTTGAACCAATCGGATACTTTTTGACATTTATAGTTAAAAAGAACTGGTAAATAACATTATTAGAATATAATTTGGTAATACTTGCAGGCATAATTATTAATAAATTTAAAACCTTATATAAGTCATTTTATAATAAATTATATAAGTTATTTTATAATAAATTATATAAACCTAATATGAGTCATTTTATAATAAATCTTATATAAATCATAAACAAATCGGAACTTTACGGAACACCACAGAATATTCTGCGGTGTTTTCTTGGTTTTTAGAATTGCATTAAAAACACGCTTTTCAAGAATTCCAGCACCGCACTGTGGAAAATAAAGGTCTGTTTTGGATCAAAAGTAAATAACTTTTTTGTTACTAAAGATTAGGTGTTGAAATTTTGCATAAGAGGAATGAGGGTGCTATGCAAAAAATTGCGGTGATTGGAGACTGGGAACAACAAAAACCCCACAACGTTATCGCCCAGCTCCAAAAAGAGGGCAATTAGTCAAATTTGTAATTTTTTTTTTAAATCTTAAACTTAATTTATATTCATCGACAAATTTCAAATTTGATTCAATAATCTTTTGCTAATCGGCTTTTATGACCTCATAAAGTTTACAGCCCCCTCAATTTGAGGGGGTGTAAACTTTATAAGGTCATAAAGCCGAACAACAAGAGATTATTGAATCAAATTTGAAATTCGTCGTTGATTTTAAATTAAGTTTAAAATTGAAAAAAAAAAAAAACTTGGCTCATTGCCTTCCTATTTGGGGCTGGGGGGCTACGTTTTTGGATTTTGTTGTTCCCAGTCTTCAATCACCGCAACTTTTTGGATAGCATCCTCATTCCCCATATATATCAACATACTTAAATATGGAGTTTTATTTATGTTTCAAAGTTGCTTAGCTCAAACATCAAAAAAAGTTGTCTTCGGCCTTGTAGTATATGACGCTTCTTAGGACGTAATTTTTTATAAAAAAAAATTTTAATATAAAATTTGTAAATAAAAATCAAAAAATTCAAATTAGTCATTTTTCATTTTATTTTTAACTAAACATGTTCTTTTTGACTATATGAAAAAACTTTGGAAGTATTCGGAACAGCAAAAAATGCATAAAATGCTTATTTAATTGAAAAATATATTCATATTAAATTTATTTTTATAAAAAAACATTTATACGAGCTTTCGGCTAAACTCTTGACCAAAAATCTTTCCTAAACTTTTTAACTTTCCTTATATTAGGCTATTATTATATTAGGCTCAAACAACATTAAATAAAAAAAACATGAGAAAAGTTACAATGAAAATCGGCAATAACATAAAAAATATAGAAACTTAGCATTGTTGAGCTATATATTATTATTTTCTAATAACTTTTTATAAAGACAAAAATTGTAATTTTTTTTATTTTTTTTTTTGCTTTCGTTAACCAGTCATATATTAAGAATAACTTAATTATATTAATAAGTTATTCTTAAATTTAAGAATAAATTTTAACAGGCTTTGCGTCAAAGATATTTTATAAAATATCATTGACACAAACGGTTAAAATTATAATTGCTTTATTAACTTGATTTTTTAATTGTTGCGTGAAATTAATTAATTTGCATATATTTCAACTCTTACATGAATATTTTCAAAAGTTTATAAAATGCTTATTATAGAAATATTCAGGATTGTTTATTAACAACAATCTTTAAACAGTGAAATTTAATGGAATAAATTATAGGTCAACTTTCAAAAGCTGCATAGTATCTTCATCAAGTTCATAGAAATTTTTTCTGTACGGTTTTCCAATGTTGGTGATGTATGGATCGGAAGTGTACAGAAGAGTATGAAATACGTCCTCATTTGTAGCTAATCTTGAACATTTTCTGGCATGATGAAGGCGAAATTTTTTATAATATTAATTACGGGATTCTTGCGCATCTTTTGAAAGTCGAACAATAGGCAGTACTGTAAAATGTTTTATAATATTTTCTCAGTGAAGTAAAATTTTGTGTACTGAAGACGGCATATAGTACCAGCTTTAATTACTCACATAAATGTAGGCAGTTTCTGTAGCATATGTACCAGAACTTTCAGCATTTATCATAACACCTTAGGAGAGAGCTTGTAGAATTATGTAAAGTCGCTCAATCAAATTTTCATTTATTCCAGTGATTTCTGAAGAGCAGCTTGGATTGTAAAAAAAATCTCCAAGTATTATTACCATCATTGGTATTACCACTTACTTGTTTCGGTTTGTCGATGATTAACCCTAACTGCTCACAAAAACGTTTCTATATCGAGGTCTTCTTTTTTTCTTTTATCATTTTTTTTCTTTACTTTTAGCTGACCATGTTTGGAAAGACAGGTTGAAGGAAATATATAATATGATTTTCATACACCGAATCCAGGCATGTAATGCGGACAGTCCATATTAATACGAACTTTCATTTTCAGGTCGAGCAGATACTTTAGTCAAATCGTTCATTTGTCGTGGAGTAGCTCCACATATTGTACATGTAAACGCATAAGGCGTATCCGTAAATACCTGAGCCACTTTTCCATCTGTCATGGTTAAAAAAAGTTTATGTTTCACTCGTATTCCTTTACAAAATTTGTTAACTTAGATGGCCGTGAAGAGTATATTTGGCTATTTATTTTATCTAAAATAATCAATAATAATACCAATAATAGAATGCATGTCCATCAAAATTAATTCTCAGTAAAAAATTGGCAAAATAACTTACGCAAAACTATTGTTATAAACAGATATAGTCTGAAACCATGATAAAAAGGGTTTTTTGATTTCTGGCTTTTAACACTTTTTTATCTATAATTTTGGAAACCGCACGTATCCGCACCTGATTTTTAATAAATCAATTTTATAGACACCGAAGCTAAAAATCAATTACAAAAATGAAGAACGGGGAAGCGTGGCTGACTACTAAAAACATCGGTGAACTTTAAGATTTTTAATTTTTTATCTCATTTTATAGTGCAGTTAATTATTAGTAAACAAAGCCGTATAATCAAAAATATGAATTTGCTCTAAAATCTTCATAACATGATGCTTTCAAAAATGTATGACACTATACTTATTCATAAAAAGTTATATAGAAAATAACTTTTAAAGCGATGAAGCAAATAAGTCTCAATTGAACATTTACAAAAATATGAAACAGTAGGGCTTCAAAAATTATCTTTTTACATAAAATTAGCTGAATTCTCTTCATTGTAGTAAATATTAACTATTAAACTATTTAAAAAACTAAAGTATAATTTCTGCCGTGAAATTGAAATTTGAGCAAAAACATTTATGGTACGTTTTTGCAGTACTATTTTCCACAGTGCACCGCCCCGTTTTTACGCATATCCAACATAGACAGCCGCTGTGGCGCTAAGGTTTTTTTAATTAAATGAAAATAATTTTTTAAATAAATTATAAAAATTTTAAAAAAAGCAGAATATTCAATTTTTATATCTTGAATCTATTTTTTTAGAATAAAAAAAATACAAAAGCATTACAATAAACTTTTTTTGTATGCATGTCGAAGAAATAAAATTCGTCTGCTGCATTGTTTAAGAAATATGTTTTTCTAAGTTCCTTGTTGTCAATAGTGTTTATATATTTGTATATATGACCTATGAGGTTAATTTCAAGATAGTCTTGAAATAGCTGAATAATGAGGGAACGCACGAACGGAACATGATTGTAGAAGCCAGTAGACTTCTCAAAAAATGGGTTAGCTGGAAACATCTGACATGATAGTCATCTGAAGCACAGTTAAACAAAGTGAACAAGCCGCTTCAAGCCGTTGATTTTAAAGTGGCAAATGAGCTGTATAGTTCTTTATCTATTTTTGGACAGAAGGATATATTAAATTTTGAAAAAATTGAAAAAAAAGCTGTGATATTAGTGGGAACCCAAAAGTACTCTGTTGACTAACAACAAAAAAGAGTGCGCAAACGCCAACAAGAATAATTGTCGTTTATTGAGGAATCAGGCTTCACTGTTGGAGGACTTTTAGCTAAACTTGAAAAGCGAAGGCAAGTTTAAGTTTTACTTCTCTCTCGTTTTAAATTCCTCGTCCGTCTTCTAATAATAGATTTTGTTGCAATCACATTGCACGCCCAAACACTTTTATAAGTTTGCATTTATTTTAAAATTGAATGCCTGCATTTCAACTTCTTCGTTCCCACTTTGATTACAATTGGTACAAGCCAAACCATCTGGATTGACTATTGGTTATTCAATTAATAAAACTTGGATCTACAATTTTCTAAATTTTTCAACTTTAAAAAAGGCTATATGTCTAGAAGTGGACAGAAAAGCCTGTAAGTTCTTGCCATTCAAATTGAAAATGCTTTTCTAAAAGAAATAACCGTTAAAGGTGTGACGGATCATTTTTCTTTAAAAAGCCGCCATAAGATTTAAAAAAAATTCATTTACGTAATAATGTAATAATGAAATCTAGATGAAAATGATGTAATATTTATAAATGTCTATGTTTCGTTTTACACCACTGAATCGTTTTAAATATATGTAAAATACAAAGATCTGATTGTCCCTTGCTTTGTCTTTGGATTAATTTATTATAATCACATTTACTTGTCAGTTTTTGGTCTAATGGAGTATTGAAATATTTATTAATAATAATAATAATGCAGTATGTACTATTTATTAAGTAATGATAATGCAGTATAAAATATTTTTTAAGTAAGATATATAAAAAAATCGTATTGAAGTACTTTTTTTCGGAGGGGGGAAGGATTGAGAGTGGATTAAGAGCCCACAATCGTTTCGCTACGGGGCTAAGATAAGCTAAAGACGGGCCTTTCCAGCATATACTTGTATTAGAACACAAATCTAATTTTTTTTGAAATAAAAATTGTCTTAAAAAGCATAAACAACCAATTGGTAAATCGAGACTAAATCTACTAATCACTAAATCAAGAAAGAAACTTCCTCATATATGATGGCAGATTGATGGCAATTAATGCTGAGTATATTTTATAATATGTATATGTCTAAACTTTCGTTACGCTTTCTAGTTTCCTTAAAAATATTATTTCTTTTATAAGTTTTCTTTTTACTCGTTTTGTCTAACAACGTAGCGTCAACTGGTTGAGATATTATGATGACTCTTGTTGACTATTACATTATTTGCTAAATTGATACTAGCATCCGCAATGTATAACATGGTATAGATTTTTTTCGCTTCTGTTTTTAATGCATGTTTGGGGGATAAGACTAATTTTGAATTGAAATTTATTTTGTGATTATAAGTGAACAGGTTGACTAAAAATTTTAGTATGCCAATTAAATTGATATTTCTGCTTTTTCAATTCTTTGCGGCACAGATTGAAGCGTTTGTTAGCAACAAAATTATTTGTTTACGCCAAATCGTGAATATCAATTCACCTACTGCGTCAAGTAGAGTAGCATTATTTCTATTGAAATTTTGGCTGTAGCTAGGGTTCGGACTGTTGTAATTGTAATTGTAAAAATTCAATACAATACAATAACACATTACAATACAATAATATTGTATTGTAATACCAGAGATCTAACTAAAACATCATTTATTGTTATTGTATTGCTGTGACAAAAAACAGTTACAATTACTAGTTATGCGTAGGGCTGTAAATCCTAGCTCGTGTTCGTGAACGGCTCGGTGATCGGCTCGACAAGAGCTCGTTCATGTTCGGCTCGAATGGTAAACGAGCCGGGCTTGAACATCATAGGATCGTTCATATAGGCTCGATTAAAGCTCAAATATATATATATATATATATATATATATATATATATATATATATATATATATATATATATATATATATATATATATATATATATATATATAATATATATACAGTATCGGACAAAACGAGTGCAACCAAATAATGCTAATTTAGTTTCTTTATATAAAAGTGCTGCATTTTTTCAATTTAGAGAAATAACTATGTAACTGTTTAGAGACAAAGTTCTTCAAGTTTTATTCATCACAAAGTTCATTATTTGTACACAAAAATTAATAAATTAATCAAAAGTATTAAAAAAAGTTGATTTCCTTCTGGACAAAACAAGTGCAATTCGACAAAATGTTGACCAAGCTGTATTTCGCTATCAATATTTCGTGGCGAATCCTTTGTTGTCGATCACAGCCTTGCATCTTCGAGGCATAGATTCGATCAAGTGATCAATGAAATTTTGTGGAATCGCTGCCCAGGCCTTTTGGATTTGTTCCAACAGTTGATCCTTATTACGAACACCTTCACGATCAATTCTGCGGTTGACGATCTCCCACAGGTTCTCGATAGGCTTGAGATCCGGAGATTGAGGCGGCCAATTCATCACCGATAGGTGGTTGTCTTGAAACCATTGCTTGAATACTTTCGCAGTGTGTTTCGGATCGTTGTATTGCTGAAAAACCCATTTTATTTGCATATTCCATTCAGCACGAGGTCACATAACATCTTTCAGGATATTTTTATACATGAAACGGTCCATTATTCCATCGTTTCGATGTATTGGACCTAGACCGTTAGCAGAAAAACATCCCCAGACCATTACATTGCCTCCACCATGGTTCACGGTCTTATGGCAGTAACGTAAATCGAGGCGTTTCCCGGCCGGTCGACGTACACGGCAAATGCCATCGCTCCCAATGATGTTGAACTTCGATTCATCACTGAACAGGACAGTTCGCCATTTCTGCACATTCCAGTCAATATGAGATGTAGCAAACAGGAGTCTTTTCTTCTGGTTTTTTAGTGAAATCAGCGGTTTCTTTGCAGGGCGTTGAGAAAACAATCCAGCTTCAACAGCACGTTGTCTGATTGTTGGGTCCGATACAGGCAGCTCTAATTGCTTTTGTATCTCGACTGATGATATCCAGGGATCCTTCTTGACAGATCTGACGATCATAGAATCCTCTCTAGAAGTGGTGGAACGCGGTCTTCCACCTTTGTTATCTGCTGCCAACTTCCCCGTAGAACGATATTTGGAACATAGTCTTGATACAGTCCATTTTTTCACGCGATATTTATCACAAATACTTTTTTGTGACATTCCACTTACGTAATCGCCAATAATTTTCTTTCTTAGTTCTAATCCAAGACTGTCGGGAGCCATTTATGCACTTGAAGTCATAAACATAATAAAAATAAATAATCACGCTTCTCAAGGCATACCGTGTTACATTTGTGGAACACAACGTCTTGGTTGGATGTGGACTGTATTGATGTAATGAAACACTTGTTGTATTTCACTTCTTGTATTGATGTTTTTCGATAAAACACTTTGATAAAACTCACTTCGATAAACTGTCTTGATAATACTGACTGATTGACTTCCATATACTGACTGAATTATATGTCGATTTACATGTCTCCTGTATAGTAAAATGAACCTGTGTGAACCTGTTCTGTAAGATTCGAGATGTTTCTTTTCGATGATTCTGAATGTTTCTGGATATTTCTGGATGCTACTGGATGCTTCTTCTGGAAACTTCTGGAAGCTTCTGCATGCTTCTGGAAACTTCTGGGTACTTCCTTTAATTATTAAAAAACTTCCGTGACGTTGACACGGACCAGACTTAAGAAAATGAAACAAACCAAAAAAGTTGCACTTGTTTTGTCCGCTGCAAAATGACACTTATCAACGCAATTCTGCCTGTGTGCTGTCACCTGTCAGCTGATTGCTCATGTCA
Organism: Hydra vulgaris; assembly: GCF_038396675.1. Taxonomy (NCBI): domain Eukaryota; kingdom Metazoa; phylum Cnidaria; class Hydrozoa; order Anthoathecata; family Hydridae; genus Hydra; species Hydra vulgaris. The sequence continues at coordinate 18,994,324 of NC_088926.1, read as the reverse complement.
TGGCATGCTATGACTCCAGACTCCTGAACTGTTTGCTGTGGTAGTATAGTTCGTTTCGTTTTTAAGACATGTAAAATTAGGAACACTTTTTAGCATTGTTCGATGTTGGTTGCAAATGTTTTGTCCAATACTGTATATATATATATAATTCATATAGGTTCATTAAAGGCTCATATAGGCTCGATTAAAGCTCAAATATATATATATATATATATATATATATATATATATATATATATATATATATATATATATATATATATATATACATATATATATATATATATATATATATATATATATATATATATATATATATATATATATATGTATATATATATATATATATATATATATATATATATATATATATATATATATATATATATATATATGTATGTATATATATATATATATATATTTATTTAGATTATAATAATATATATGTAATAAATAAAATTGTGATATTATATATATTAGTATATAATAAAAATATAGTGTTAGAGTAACCATATGAGATATGACCCATATAACTCTTATTACACTAAATAATTGATTAATATAAACAATTTAATTACGTGAGGCTGCTATTGACTATTGTCATTTGCCATCAGGCCCAATATGTTTTAGACCATTTTTAATGGATTTAAGAGTGCACAAATTATGCAAAACAGAAAAGTAAATATATAGAAATCATTTAGAAGTTCATTATCACCTGAAACAGTGGAAGCTTTGGTTTGTTGTGCAAGTTGGTTGAAAGATGATAGTCAAGAGAAAAAGGTAATGTTATTCTCTTAGTCATTTTTATGATATCTTTTTTAATTCAAGTTTTAATATCAACTAATTTTGTAGGTTGATCTTGAAGAAGGAAAATTGAATGTTGTTATTTCAACGGTTCTTAATTCTACTATATGAAAAGGTAAACAATTAAGGTTCTAATTATGTTTTTATGTAGCATGATATCTCCTTTCAAATTCCAATTATTTTTTATATTTAATTATCTAGATTCATTCTCATGCAAGTTTGTTGTAAAATTTCAGATTTTCAGCGCACTTTTGAGGTTCAACTTCAAGAGAATTAGAGGAAGGCTTTTTATCTTGTTTCATCCAATGCAATGAGAGCACAACATTTATTTTTGTGAAAATGTAATTTGAACTATTAGAGTGCAGTGTTTAATAGGAATTATTATGTTTGTGAGATTTTACATTATATTTGAACTTTGAACATTAAGTTTGAACATTGAACTATTAGATTTAACTTTTATTTTGAACTATTAGATTTGTGGGATCTTATTTCATTATTTTGTTTATTTGCATGATTAATAGACTGCAGGATTTTTTAGCTTGTTTGTTGATTTGGACTTGCATTATCTACAGACGAGCCTTTAACGAACAATTTTTTTTTACTAAACGAGCTTTAAACTAACAGGTTACAATAATTATTTCGAGTTTTAAACCAGTCGAGCTCGAGCAACATGTAAAACGAGCCGAGCCGAAACAATACTAATCCTTAACGAGCCGAGCTCGAACAAAGAATCTCATATTCGAAACGAGCTCAAGCCGAGCCTGAACACTCTTAATATGTAAACAAGCCAAGCCGAGCCCTGGCAAACTTGGCTCGTTCGGCTCGATTTACAGGCCTAGTTATGTGTAATTAAATCATTAATATAATAGAAGCACATTAATAACATGATAAATCTAAACAAATTAAATACAAATTTGTTTATAAATAATATTTTAACTTTAACTCCCTATCAGCAATGTCATTGCTTATAATTAACGACATAAAGACCGCATTAACATCAGTTGAGTTCTTTTTGAAATCTGTTACAACACAGATACCAGAAAAGGAAAGCAAGTAAAGCCTGCAAATGCCTAAAAAAAAAAAGAAATGAAAAAAAAGATTACAATTTCTAATTACAAAAGTATTATTTGCATTTTATTTTTAGTAGAATTAGGATAACAATAACAGAAAATATAAAGAATAAAAAAATAGCTATAACAGCCTAGGTCTATCAACACAAAACACAGTAACAATAGCATATAGCATAAAATATTTGTAAGCACACACTACTATGTCTCCAGAGTAATTAAAAATGAAAAGATTATAAAAAGGCTAGACAACACAATGTAGTAACACTGGCAAATAACACCACAACTTAATAAGATACTTCATCAACTAAAATACTTGAACTAAAAAGATTGTATTTATTACAATATTTGAACAATCGAGGGACAATTATAGTTAAATAATTTGAACAATTATATCTTAAAATAGCAAGCAACTCGTAAAATATTTCTTATAAATGATCATTACCAATTGAGGTATAAAGAAATACGTAAGAGCTCAGTAATTACATAAGTTTTATTAATACTCTCTCTCATCTAGAGATGGATAGAAAGAAAGTGTTTCCAAAGCAGCATGTTAAAAAAAGTAAAAAAACATGCAATAAATAGTAGTAACTAGTTTTATTATGTTACCAGTTACCAAAATTATTTTTACCTTGATTAAAAGTTAATTTCCAGCATTTCTTAATTAAATTCCAGCTTCTCTCTAACTGTTGACTAATGATTAATCGAGTAAGTTTCCCATCATATTAAATTTACAAAATTAAAACCATGTTACAACAGTAAACAAACTAATCAAGCGAAGACAAAGGCAACTAAAAGAAAATTCAAATTTAAATTAAATTTAAAACTGTTATTATTGTTACTATAAATAGTAAAATTCATACTTTGCTTTGTTCTAAAGTGTCTTAAGTAAAATCAAATTAACAGAAATTAACATTGCTTGACACTGAATTCTGGCAAGTAAGTTTTCTGCTCGTCAAGCAGCATTTCTTACATTTCAACGACGATTAATTTCATCTTGCCTAGATCTATCTCTTTCACTAGACAACAAATATTTTCAAGTTCTCTATTAGCATTTATATTAATAACTTCATTGAGCGTAATACTATCCATTTCAATTTCACTATTATCATTAAACATATTACCAGTAATCTTATTATTGTTACAACTGTAATAAGATTACTTATACTTAACTGTAATAAGATTACTTATACTAGAATAAGATTACTTATACTTAGCTGTAATAATATTACTTATTACTTGTACAACAATATTAAGAATACTTACCAGTAATCTTATTATTGTTACAACTTAAACCGTTTACCAGTAATCTTACTATTGTTACAACTGTCCATGGTCAAGGTTCGTGTTTCGGAGTTATAGAGTTGAAAGAGGGTCAAACCACTATTAAGAAGCCTCCTCATTTGTAGTAGCCTTCACGGCTTTGAGGAGGTGAATAACAAAAGAAAAAAAAACTGAATAAATGAGCGTAAAAGAATCTTACAAATTGTGATTTTTTCTAATCAAAGACTATATTTAAACTTAAGATTTATTGAAAACCATATCTTTTTATATGTTTATATACATAAGTCTTTTGTCATTTTTATATGTTTACATACATAAGTTGATTTACATCAATTATTTTTAATTTAACAAAGAATTTCGACTACAATACACAAAATTATTTGAGTAAAATTATTTGATCAACAAATTACAGTCAGTTTTCCATGTTAAATACATAAAATATATACCTAATATATCTAATATAAAATAAATCCAATATAAAACAAAACAAAATAGTAAACTTCCTCAAAACAGTACCAGTTATACTGAGTGAAGTAACTTAAAAACACTTCAGTTCTTTCCAATTGCACTAAAAGATAGCTTCCGGCTCTTTCCAACTGCAATAAAAAATAAAACTTGCTTAGCTAAGTTGCCTAGTTTTTAAGAATCTGAAAACAGATAAGTAAAAAACCTAGAACAAACAAACATTTATTTATTAAAACTACTATACTTAAACAAATTAAATTAAACAAAGAACAACATCAATTCTCCTTAAAGGCTAAGAAAATTTTTTTAGCTCTAATTTGCTTACAGTCTTTGCTTGTAAAACCATGTGAATAAGAAACACATTTAGAAAAGCCTAGAAACTACTTAAAAATGACATATGCAACATTGAAGTTTGGACGTTGACTATACTAATTATTAGTAAATGTTTTTAAAAAATGCATAGAAATTTACAATTATTTGTTCTTCGATATCGCATAAACCCATCATATGGTAAATCTGAAATGAAAAAATGTAACGAATAAGTAAATACAAAGAAAAACATCATATCTAAATTGAAAATCAATGTATCTGATAGAGATAAGATGTCATGATAAGTGAGTAGTAGTTGTTAAATATTGTTATTTCATAATAGCTTTTAGAAAACAATAAATGTTGGTACGACATGGTTCTAAAAATTCAAATTGAGATATAAACAAAATGTATATATGGTAAAATGATTTTTCTTGAATGGCTTTTAGTGAATGATTAAAAGCAGTGAGTTCCAATAATAAAACCACCTATTAATCATTTTTAACAATAAACACCAACATACAGGTAAGCCAAACATAACAACATTAGTAACATAAGTAACAACATTACGAAAAATCTTGCTCTACACGTTTGCCAAGTCACACACTTTAAAAAGAAGGAAAGGGGTCGTCCATAAATTACGTCACGCAGTTTAACATTACTCCCCCTCTCCCCCCCCCTCCCTCCTCATAACGTATCCACAACACTTTATTGACCCCCCCCCCCCCCCAAAAAAAAAACAAAAAACTTTTACAACAATTTTGTAAAACTTTGAGTTAATTTGTACTTTTCAGTCTGTTTAGTGTTTTTTTTTCACCCCAATAGTTCCGTGTAAATTTATATAAATTAACATTGCTATCCTAAACATGATACCAATTTTAAAAATTTATTCTTCCAATATATAATACATGCAAAATATTATATATATAATATATAATAAATAATAATATATTATCCATGCAAAAATATGATTTTATGAATACAATTTTCTTTCATCTAGCAACGTAAGCGTGGTCGAGTGGATTCTGCCTCCGGCTAGTAAACCGAGGGTTCCAGGTTACATCTAGATATATCAACTGAGGGTTTTGGTTTGGTCAGATACTCTTTTAATTAAAAGAAAGTCTTCTCTAAAAAAAAAAATGTTGCGTCATAAAATTAAGACCCCTTCCCCTCATAACAAGTCGTCACAAAATCGCCTACCCCTCCTATCCCCCCCCCCCTCCTAAGCGTGACGTAATTTATGGACGACCCCAAATAACATAATATAAACATATATACTAACTACAAAACACAGTATATTTATTTAACTTTATATAACATATATAAACATTTCATGTAACAACTATATACACAGTATATAAAATACATTTTGTTCTATAATAAAAACACATTTATAAAACAATTATATAACACATATTACCACATACACATGTTTATCAAAAACTTTTTAACTTTGAAGTTAATATAGACATATATGCAAACTATAAACATATAAAACTTGATAAAGAACAAAAAAGAAGATAGAAGAACTGCAATTTTATAACAAAATTTAACCTTTAAAAACAATTAAATGTCAGTGTTGGCTCGAAATTTTAATCTATTTTTCTAAATTTTCTAAAACAGAGAAAAAAAAAAGGTAATAGCATCACAAAAATATCAATAAAATAATAACCAACATAATAAAATAATCAAGGTATGAAATGATAAGATTCAATGTATATTTGAATTATATCAATTTAGGACTTCTTAAAACTTTTTTTTTTAAATAAATAAATTTAAAAGTAGTAATAAACAATATTATGATAAAGCTTTAGTAACTCTTTTAGTGCAAAAAAGTGCATAAAAAATAGTTAGGCCTTAACCTTAACCCTAGTTTCTTTCTAAAAAAATAAAATATAAGCTCAATAAAAACAAAACTGCTAAAAAAAAAACCAAGAATAAAACGAAAAGAAACAAAATATAAACGATTTAAAAAATGAGAAGGGCTGATCCTTTCTACTTTTTATCTAATAAATGATTATATTAAATGTAATATATAATTCTCTAAGCTGTTGTATACTTACCTCTGTTATAAAACGGTCTTAATATTGCTATTATAATTTATCTAATATTTCTAAAATGATAAATAGTAATTAAATTCCAAAAAGTAAAAAGTTCTTGTATGACCGCGTGTATATTGAGAACGCGCTCTTTCAAGTTCAGAGAAGCCAAGTAACTAATTAAAACTACTTTAAAAACGAAAGTGAAACAACACTACTAGTATTAAATTACAGTATTAATATTAAGATATAAAATTTATTATATGTTTGTAATTAAATAATTATTTATTATGTAAAGTAAAAATTTTGATTTTTTTAAAACTTTGTCTAAACTGGTATTGAAATGTTTTACCAGATGATGACGTTTAAGCTAATTGATTAACTACATAAAGCGCGTGAAAATATTTTTTTTATTACACAGGCCTGCAAAATGAGAGTCATAACTTCCTCTCTGGAATTCGATAGCTGATTCTAGGGTATTTTGGTGCGCCGATTACGAATATGTACTTAGTTTTTCTCTATCACCTCCAGATTTTTCAAAAAAGGCACAGATAGAAAATAGCAAAAAAACAGAAGATTTCACATAAAAAAATATATATTTAAAACAGAACTTTATTTTTAACTTAAAAAACTACTAAAATATAATAACAACTTAAAACTAGTCTAAATAACATTTAAGTTTCATTTGTGGAACCTGGTCCTTTTCTCCTGGAAGCTTCGGTTGTGCGATTTTCGCTTAAATTTCCGGTTTGGATCGTCGCGCTTCAATAACCAACAATAGTCCGCCATCATGTCGGTATTCCATCTTCCTTGATACCGGACTTCAAGCTCTTTCAAATCTTGGTGAAATCTTTCGCCTTGTTCTTCGCTAACGACTCCTAGATTTTCTGGGAAGTAATCAATATGAGAATTTAAGAAATGAAGTTTAATGCTCATATTACAACCCATTACACCCAAATTGGAAATCATTTTGGCCACTATTTCTTTATAGTCGGAGCTTTTATTGTTTCCCAAAAATTTTGTCACCACTTCCTTAAATGACTGCCATGCTTGGAACTCGATATCATTAAGTTTTTCATCAAACTTTTCATCCGACATTAATTTTCTAATATCAGGGCCGACGAAAATTCCTTCTTTTATCTTAGCTTCTAATAAAGATGGAAAAACTGAATGCAGATATTTGAAGCCTTCCCCCTCTTTATTTAAAGCCTTTACAAATTGCTTCATTATACCCAATTTGATGTGCAATGGTGGCAGTAAAACTTTTTCTCTGGGAACCAAACTCTGTTTAAGTACGTTTTTGAATCCTGGGGTTAGTTCAGTTCTTGGAGTCCATTCCTTTTTGGTTCAATGATGTTGTTTATCCCGGCTATCCCACTCACAAAGAAAGCACGGGTATTTTGTATAACCACCTTGTTGGCCTAGTAGCATACTTATGATTTTCAAATCTCCACACAACATCCAACCGTGTTGCTCATAAGCTATATTAGTCAAAAGCTTTTCCAAATTTTCATAACATTCCTTTAAATGGACAGAATGTGCAACAGGTAACGAGGCATATGTATTCCCATTATGCAGAAGAACTGCTTTCAAACTTCTTTTTGAGGAGTCAATAAACAATCTCCACTCGTTAGGATCGTATTCAATGTCGTACATTTTCGTCAAGCCTGGAATATCTTTACAGAACACTAAATCTTCATCTTCAGCGAAGAATGGAAGAAAATCTTTTTCTCTGTGACGGTACCATGAAAATGAAGTACCAGGTGCCAGCATATTTCTTTCTTTTAATCGTGATCCGAGGAGTTCCGCTGCATCTTTGGGAAGATTCAAATCTCTTGTCAAGTCGTTTAAATGTGACTGTGAAAAGAGCTGACAAGCGTCAGAATCTCCATGAAATTCAGGATCAGATTGGTGTACATCCTCTTCCTCTATATCACAGTCAGAATTTTCAATTTGTAGAGCTGGAACCGGGGGCTGCACCATTTTTGAATCGCCAAATATTGCAGGCGTAACTGATGACACGTTTGGATAGTTTATGTCCCTTTTATTTTTTGAATTGTATCCAGTTATGTCACAACAACAAAAATAGCAATCTTTAACATGGTCGTTAGGCTCTCTCCATAGCACAGGCGAAACGATTTTGAAGCTATTTTTCTGTCCTTTTGACCACTTGCGAAGTTCTAATAAACAAGTCGTACAAATTTTATGAGGTGCCCAAGTTTTGTCTTGGTTACTTAAAACGAGTCCAAAATAACTTTTATAAATATTTTTTACAAAGCCTGTAATACTGTTTCGTTGTTTTATCACCATAAATTTCCCGCAAATATAACAGAAACAATTAGGAGAGTTTAAACAACTTCGCGATGCCATTTTAAAGTTTATGTTGCAAGATGCGCACTTCAACTGTTAAATTTCTAAATCAGTGCGGGTACTTATACAAAAATCCTTTGGTTTATCTTAATTACACCCTTTTCTAATAATATTCACAACAATTAGTTAATATTACCAAATCATTATGTAATAATGAGCTCATTACTAAATTAAGCCAAAATGACCCGTTTTTGACATGTTTAATGCGAATTACTAATAACTATTATGTAGTCATTAACAAATTACTAATTGGCGTTAATTTCTATGTTCCCTTACACTAATTATATGAAATAAAAATTGAGCTGAAGTAAATTAATAACGTTTTAGACATTTCAAAAGGTAGGCGCTCAAACATTTTAAAGCAAAATCTTAAATATTCCATATCAAAAAATCCTGACGTGATGGATTTTTTTTATTATTTTTCTCGTAATCATCGCACATCAGAAACTATAAAAAACGTTACTCAGATTTTAAAGAGGAAAACCATTGCAGGCCTGTGTTATTATTATAATTTAACCGCCAACGAGTAACAAATTACAGCATTATGGAATCGGGAACCATTGACCTGGGTAACATATTAGATGGTTTAAACATGTGAACAACTTTTATTTTGCAACAATTTTTCTACATTTTTTGATTACTCATTACCTATCAGACCGTATTGTTAAATTTTGTAGGGTGGTCATTTTTAAAAAATGAGGCAGTTTAGAATACCAAATAAATATTGTTCTTGATTTATGTAACAAAATTCTTGTATAACTTTGCAGCTAAACATATAAGTCCAGTTATTTTATGGAACACATACAAAACATAAAAGCCTTAGGGAAACTAATGACTAAGTTATATTAGTGTTATACTTGAGTAATCATCAAAGCAATTGGATAGGTGCCTAGTGTAAAAGCAAATAACTCAGTGGAAGAAATGGTAGTAATTGATCATGTATACATGTCTATTCCCAGCAGTAAAGGAAGTAAAGGTCAGATCAAACTCAATTTTATAGAGCTGTATAGAGTTTGCAACAAGGACAAGTGATATTCAGTAAATAAAATGGAAATCGAATCATTAATTATATATAATTATACCCTATTTCAAGGTCACATGACTCGGAGACTGGACTATTCATAAAATTTATTTATTTTGACATTACAATAAACTTAAGTTTAGTTCAAATTAGGTTTTTAAAGTAGCGTTATAATTAAAAAAAAAGATGTTTTAGAGTAAGAAATAAATTAAATTTCTTTTTATTCATACATTTTATTTAACTTTTTACAAAAGCAGTTTAGTACTCCTATTACTCATATTATTAAAGATAATCAAAAAATAAAAAATTTCTGCATCGATTTTTTTTTTGTTTTGTCCTCCCCCTCCCTAACCATGCTACTAAACCCGGAAATATGGCAACTATTAAAATAGTTATTTTTATAATTGCCATATTTAAATGATTTTTTAAATTTATTAATTAATTATAAATGATTATATAGTCTGTATTTTGCCGATACTTTGATATATAGGGCGCGAAAATATTGTAAGTTGACCCTACAAACCATAAAGGGCGCCATATCATAGTGGTCAAAACTCAGTTTCGATGTCGGAAATGACTACATCTTAAATGTTTTCTATTTTGCTAACTTTTGGTGAGTTTTAACCTGGTGCGCGCGATGAAATATTTAAACACTTAACGCAAAATAAAAATAACTGTGTGCTATAAAAACTACGATATAAAAAAGCGCATAATGCCACAGAAACAGGTCTTTAACTGACGCAAGAGAGAACACGACTGAAACCGGTGTCACGTTAAAGTAGATCGTTAAGTAGACAAAATGATATTCTGCGCATGCGTTAGCTCACGGATACTTATTTAACATATCAAGTCCCGTTAAATAAGTAGACCGTTAAATAAGTAGACAAATTGAACAGTCGATCCATTTTTTTGTTAACCCAGACAAACAAATTAAAAAAAAACTTACGTTAAACGAATTTAAGTCAAGCGAATTGTTATTTCAATGTATTTTTATAGTAATAATTTACTACTTTTAATAATATTTAACTCACGAAGTATATTCTAGTCGAAATTTATATCTTTTTAGTATAGTATGGCAAGAAACATATTTTTAAGAAAAGCTTTTTTCTTTTCTTAGGACACTTACTGGATAAGTATACTAAAGTAAAAGACATACTTTAATGATATCAAATAAAATAGTTATAAAATAGTCATCTTACGAGCAAATTTACTGTAATTACTAAAAACTGCGCATTTTAGCAAAATGTTTCACGTTAAATTATTTATCTAACAACTGTATTTATTTCAAATTTAATATTTAATTAAAGAAAAGTTCTCACTAACAACTAAGCTTTTCGATTAAAAGTAATTGTTACTTGGTCGCACGCAGTAATTGTTACTTGGTCCCACGCAGTAATTGTTACTTGATCGAACACAGTAATTGTTACTTGGTCGCACGCAGTAATTGTTACTTGATCGCACACAGTAATTGTTACTTGATCGCACGCACATAAATAGTAAGGAAAGTATTCTGATATTTTCATAGCAAGAAGAAAAGAAGAGGATTTATTAATTAGTGTCTAGCTTTTTTGTGTGTGTTAATTTACCTTCCCAAGGCCGAGAAAGTTACTACAGTCGAAGAGGCTATTTTAGTTGAGGTTACAATCCTCTCTCAACTCTATAACACCGAAACACAAGCCATGACAGACAGGGCTGTTTCGCGGAGAAACAAGTTGAGCGCGGTACTACTAGAGGCGTGCTGGTGATCAAACTCGGAACTTCTCGATTATGAGGCGAGCGTTCTACCACTACACCACTATTGAACTACTGTTGAATAACAACCTAGACGGTTGTTATTCGACGATTTTAGCGGTGTTAAGTATATAGCACAATAATTTACTATTTCTTACTATGTGATGTTTTAAATTAAAAAGACATTAAAGAAACGACACATTTCATGCTAAAACTTTTTTTGAAAATAAGATCAAAAAATCCTTACACAATATAAATAACAAAATAAAATAACATGGTTTCTATGTCCTTTTGAAAAAATTTAACTTGGTTGAAACTTGGGCATTTTCGGAAGAAATTCGATTTTTCCACATGGAATTACAAGTCTATATAATATAGAATATAGTATAACATAAATAGTATAATAAAAATACAGTGAAAAAAAAAATTAAATAATAAATACCTGCTTTTGTGCCAGAAAAGTACTTAACAACTGCATTGATCAATATATGTTAATGAATTTATTTAAAAAATAAACTCTAAATTTGTGCCAGAAAAATTTGAATCTTTGAAATGTATGAATGTTAAAAATGCTAAAACAATCACGCCATTTACAAGCCAGAATAGTCTAAACTATCACAATATACTATAATAAATTCATCAAATATCTCATTAAAATTAAAAATAACATAACTATATTTTTAAATATTACTCTTGTCGTAGTAGAAGTACTTATAGTTAACTGCTACAAAAACAAACGCTTGAAAGTAAAGAACTGAGTTTAATAACAGTAGCTATTAACTAAAATGTTCACCTTACAATATTCAGTCATTACTAATGACTGAATATATTTTTTATCAAATTTTCTCATATAATAATTGTCTTCTTTGCATTAAAAATGATTTTCAACATGGTTCATTTTCCAACTTAATGTAATTGTAATTATAATAGTAAATTTTTCCAGTACAAAAGCCTATCATATTGTTTGCATAATGTTATCTAGGTATGGTTAGTGATATTACAAAATGGGTGAAAGAATACGAAAAGTGCCAGCGCATGGAGAAGAATAAAACTTGTGCTCCGGAACTTAAACCAATTAAGGTCAACAGATTGTGAAATTTTTTAGGTATAGACCTCATTGGTCCCCTTCCGCTTACAACACAAGGTAATAAATACATTTTAACTGTTACTGACCTTTGGAGTAAGTATGTTGAAGCCTTTTCAATACCAGAAAAATCTATTTTTTATTAAGTGTCTTGTTACTTTGTTTTATCAATTTGGCCCAAAAAAAGTACTATCAGACCAAGGTAGAGAATTTGTAAATAGTTTGAATAAATTTTTATTTTCTACTTTCAATATTAGGCATTTAATAACATCTGCTTATCATCCGCAAACAAATGGACATGATTAGGGAACAAATCAGATTATTAAGCAATCTCTTTCTAAAAGTAGCTAATGATCATTAGATCCCAAGATCATTGGGATACTTTATTAGAACCAGTATTATTGTCTCCGTACATGCGTACAATCTTCAACTAAGTTTACTCCATTTTCTTTGATGTTTGGCAGGGAGGCACAACTTTTTTCATCTTTAGCTCTTAATGATAATGATCCTGATTTTAATGATAACAATATTTACATTGCAGAAAGTAATGCAACTGAATCACAGATTCAGCAAATAATGGATTCCCGTATTGCAGTTTATGTCATAGTGAATAATAATATTTGTATTGCACAAAAAAATATTAAAAAAAATATTACAATATTCAGTCATTAGTAATGACTGAATATTGTAAGGTGAACATTTTGTATGTTAGCCAATTTATATAAATGCATTTTTTATTTAAAAGTATCACCTAAGTATATAAATCATTATGAATATTTTTTCTGTATTTATATTGCTAATTTTTATTAGATTAAAGATTAAAATGGCGAATAACAAAAAACTCTTGTCGAGAAGATAAAATACATCAAGTTATGACATTGAAAGTTTTTAAGAAATTGACTGATAATTTACCATATGTTTTTGCAGAGTTTGTACATACTGAAAACAATAGTTCACCAAATGAATTACCAACTTATGACTTTTAAAAAGATGATTCTGTTGCTGATCCAATTAACAATCCAATCTCTGAAATAACAAATGTTGAACAGATAGCTTTCATTTAATCAATAGACAGCAAAACGATTTTTTTCATGAAAGAAATTTGGAACCTGAAGTAGCAGTTGAATTTAGGAAAAGGAAGCAAAAAGCAGAACAAATGTCTTTAAAAAGATTTAGGAATAAGAATTTGAGAATGCTAGGTCATGAATACATAGGTTTTAGAAAGACTGGTGAGGAAAAATTTTTACAAGACGCTGTAAGACCTGCGCGAAAACTTGGAGAGGCTTGTAAATCAAACAAATGCTTGAAAAGTAATGTGATTAACTTAAAAAAATTTACAGAAAGTGTAAGACTAAATATTTTTAAAAAATTTTGGCAGATGAGCTGGATAGCCAAGAAAATCTTTGTTTTATCTTTAGTTGATAAAAAATTGACTAAAAGAAAAACTACTGAAAGGGCTAATACACGGCGAAGTATAACAAAAGTCTATTATTTAAAATTAAATAACAACAAAATGAGAATATGTTTAAAGACGTTTTTAGGAACTTTGGGTATTAAAGAATGGACAGTTAGGTACTGGCTTGGAGAAAAGTTTAATAGGGATACAACAACAAGACATAATGATACTGCATGGTCATACCATTCATTGAAAGAGTTGGTACAAATATTTTTAAGAGCCATGCCTAAATTGCCTTCTCACTACTGCAGAAAGGAAAGTAAAAAATTATATCTAGAACCCATAATACAGTCTAAGCGTAAGCTCTATCGTACCTATGTTAAAAATGCTACAAAAAATAGACAGAAAGTGGCTTCCAGAAAACTATTTGAAGATGTCTTGAAAGATGAAAACATAGCTTTGTTTTAACCAAAGAAAGATGCATGCGATCTATGTTGTTCATATAAAACAGGAAATATTACAGAGCAAGAGTATCAACAACATGTATCACGGAAAGATTTAGCTAGAAAGGAAAAAGCTTTAGACAAAATTGCTGCAAAAAATGGAACAATTCATGATATCACTGCTGATTTACAAGCAGTGAAATTATGTCCATACTTGACAGCCAGTGCATTGTATTTCAAAACCAAACTGATGGTTCATAATTTTACAATATACAATCTTGGCACTAATAAAGTAAAGTGTTATTGGTTTGATGAAACAACAACTGATTTAAAGGCATCAACTTACGCTTCATTTTTTGTTGATTATTTAAATAAAATCATTGATGAATCCCCAAAAGATGACAAAATGTTTACTGATGAATGTACATCACAAAATAGAAATGCCATTGTTTCAAACGCACTACTGCAATTGGCAATGCAAAAAAAAGTAGTCATCACACAAAAATTTTTAAAAAAGGGTCATACTCAAATGGAGGTAGATTCTGTTCATTCGGTAATAGAAAGAAAGTTAAAACACCTTGAAATATTTTTACCTAGTCAATATTCTTTAGTTACCAAAGAAGCTATTTCCATATGAGGTTGCAATGGTAGACCATACATTTTTTAAAGATTACATTAAAAGCTACCTTATTTATGATACAATCCGTCCTGGAAGAGGTACTGGAGAAAAATGTGTGGTTGATATCAGAGTTCTAAAATACAATCCCAATGGTACAATAGATTTCAAACTAAGTTACGATGAACAATTTAAACAATTACCGCAAAGACCAAAAAGAGTTCAATCAGTGACTCCACCACAACTCTTTACTGAAAGATTGCCAATCTCAAAATCAGAATATGATCATTTACAACAGTTAAAAAGTGTTATACCCAAGGATTGCCATGATTTTTATGACAACTTACCTTACAAATATGATTAATTTTTTTTTATTCTGTTCAACTATAACTACGATGGCAGTTGTTATTTTTTCGAGTAGTTGAAATAGTTCTTATACTTTTTTGATGTTTTTTTGTAATTTTAGTGTTAATGAGTAACATTTTTCTTAATTTATAATCATAAAGATTTCTTTTTAAAGTCATAAAGGTATATTTTTGTTAGATAGCTGAAGATGTTATTTTATTGTTACGAGTTTATTTCGAGATATTATTCCTAAAACTTGCTCTACTGTACCTAATAAGGTAATTAAAAAGGCTGTACAGGCTGAGTAAAATGTAAGATTAAAGCAAACTGTTATTGAAATATTGTTATACTATCAATGTTTATATTTTGAAGAGATTTCGGAATATATATATATTTTCTTTTTTAATTAAACATGTATAATGTAAGGCTTTTAACAGATATCACAATTCATGTTATCATTTGATTATTATATATTTATTATTTCGTAATAATATTACTAGTTTGACTTCAATACCGCATAACTTACTCTCTGGAGTACCATTGTGATAAGTTTGTGTTTAAATCAAATCCGCGTAAGTGTTCTAGCGACTAAATTGTTAACTAAAACACCTAATGGCTATTATTGATATTACAAAGAAAATTAACTAAACTCTTTATGTCAAAATGAGCCCAAAATCTGTTTAAATAAAAAAATATACAGTTTTAACCTTCTACTGTAAAACCATCTGCAATGCAGATACGCGCTCCCTACCTGTAGTAGATTCGCACGATTTGCACTATCCCCGACGTTATTTAACGCGACACCGGTTTGTTCCGGTTCGGTCACTTTTAAAAGCTTTTCTCATAAAAATCTATGGCACAAATTGTCCTATATTATTATTTAAACTCAATGACTTCATTAAAACTTTGTAAATATCGCAATTTCAGGAAAGTTCTAGAAGGTTTTAGTCGCTAAATCTAAATGTCAAAAACATTTTAATAAATGTAACAATTTTACGCTTTGTTTTCTTAAATTCATACTTTATAGTCTTTTTTTTTGTGCGTTGCAAGTATTTGTGCCAGTCCATTCAGAAAGGAAAAAAACGATAAATATCTTATGTACACTTTGAAACAAAAGTATTTGGTTGATGTTTCACATATAATGTTTTAACTGAACTAGATTAATCCTTTTCTAATAAACCATTTACTGGCCATTTAATTAATCCATTTACTGGCCATGGCCAATAAATGGTATCAGGTATAAAATTTTTTAGTTTCACATTTAAATATAGGATTTTCTCACACTAAGTTATTATTCATGTGTGAGAAAAGTTAAGTTAAGATATTAACAACACCCACATTTTAAAATAATTTCTGATTTTCTGAGATCATTCTACTTTAAAAGTTACTTTCTGAGTTAATTCTACTTTTAAAGTTACTTTAAAAGTAGAATGAACTCAGAAAATTTTAGTTAGTTATAGTAAATTATGTTATGATAACGTTGATTTTTTTTTTTTTAAACATCTTCGCTTCCAACAAGGCTGCAAGCAGCCACTAATTAAAGTTGGAAGTTACTGTAAGAGAAAAGATGAAGATTGTAGAGCAAGATAACGATTGACGGACGATTTAAAAGATTGCAAATTATATGAATCAGGAAAGCAAGATGAAGGAAGCGAATTCCAAAGAACTGATGTTCGAGGAAAAAAACTAGACGAATAAGCGTTTTTGGAGCACTTAGGAACAGTCACAGAAAAAGGATGACACTTAATTGAATGACGAGTAACACGAGAATGAATTTTAGTAGATGGCACAAGAGACGCTAGCTCTTTAGAGCAGTGCCCATTATAGTATTTGTAGAAAAGAGAAAGAGAAGCAACATTACGACGATGTGATAATGGTTGAAGGTTGGCTGCAAGAGCAGGTCCAACTATGTTTACAATGCGTTTTTGCACCTTGTCTAAAAGAGAAAGAGCATCATTAGAAGATCCGCCCCAGATATGGCAACAGTATTCCATACAAGGCCGGATTTGAGATTTATAGAGGTAGAGAATAGAATCCAGAGTAAGAAAGTGGCGAGCTCGATAAAGAGATGCAACCTTAGCAGATGCTAATTTTGCAACCGATTTGATATATGGTTTCCAAGAAAGATTGGAAGTAAGAGTTAATCCTAGAAGATGAAGAGTAGGTGACTCATCAAGTACATCACCGTTCATAAATATAGGAAGATCTAAATTATTACGATAACGATTGGCTGAAAAAAATTGGGTTTTATCTGAATTAAAGTTCACCAGCCACTGTGAGCCCCATGCTGTAGCATAAGTGAGAACCTTTTCAAGCTCAAATGCCCCCTCCAGGCAATCAGAGGGTGTTGGTTTCTTATCACGACAAGAATAAATGGTAGTATCATCAGCAAACAATGCCACCATAGATGTGAGAATATCTGGAAGATTGTTAATGTAAATTAAAAAGAGTATAGGGCCAAGGATAGAACCTTGAGGAACCCCTGAAGTTACAGAATAAGAAGAAGAGTGTTGTCCATCGAGGACAACTTTTATGCTACGATTGGAAAGGAAGGATTCAATGATCTTAAAGATGTTGCCGGATACACCATAAGAAGAAAGCTTATGGAGAAGACCAGCATGCCAAACTTTATCAAACGCTTTTGAAATGTCAAGAGCGATGGCCTTAACCTCTCCACCTTCATCTAATGCACGATAAAACCTGTCAGTTATTACTGTTAGCAAATCAGCTGTAGAACGAGAAGATTGAAATCCATATTGATGGTCAGAAAGTAAGTTATTAGATTCAAGATGAGAAATTGTTTGTTAATTAAAGATTCAAAAACCTTGCTTATGATAGGAAGAAGACTTATGGGACGGTAGTTAGACGAATCAGATTGCTCCCCAGAATTTTTGAAGATAGGGATAACAGATGCGGCTTTCCAGCAGGCTGGAAAACAAGACTCTGATAAGCACTTGTTGAATAGTTTTGAGAGTATAGATGACAGCTCTGGAGAACACTTCTGCAAGACAATAACAGGTATGTTGTCTGGGCCACAAGCTGTAGAAGAGTCTAGACAGGAAATCACTTTAGATTCAGATGCTGAAGTGATATGAATGTCAAGCAATGAATCAACCTGTTTGTTGGCAATATCAGGTAGAATGCAATTAGTGGAATCAAGAGATGATATTGATGAAAAGTTTTTAGCAAACAGTTCGGCTTTGTCTTTAGGTGAGGTGACAAAGTCTGAACCATACAAGAGAGGTGGAATTATAGATTTGCCCTTATTATTGATATTATTAAAGATTCTCCAGAAGTCACGAGAGCCTAATTTTTGAGATGAGATACGAGATTTCATGACCTGAGAATAGCGGGTTTTGGCGTTAGACAAAACCTTTTTACAGTTGTTTCTAGCAGTAATGAACAGACGTCTGTTTTCTGGAGAATTGTTTTGCTGATAAATATGGAAGTAACGGTTTCGATTGGCAATCGCAGCAGCACAGTGTGAGGAAAACCATGGAGGAGAGTGAGGCTTGACCTGGAATCGTCGAGAGGGAATAAAAGATTCCATGCCAGCCTGAATCCACAAAGTTATATAAGAAGCACATTTGTCGACAGGAAGTTGAAAGATTTCTACCCAAGGGCCATCACGAAGAAAATCACGGAAAGAATCCCAGTCAGCTTTACTGTAGTTGTAAGAGGTTCGATAGTAGGGGTATTCAGGTGATGAAGAAGAATGAGATATTAGTTTTAAAGAGATCAAATTGTGATCAGAAGCACCTAAGGGTGAATGTGGAGAAACTGAGCACTGACTAGGATCAGAAACAAGACATAAGTCCAGTAGAGAAGGTAAATGATTCGGGTTGTCAGGAAAGCGAGTTGGAAAGTTGACTATTTGAGTTAGGGATTGAGAAAGACAAAAGTTGTGGGCTTTAATGCCTGCAGAGTCACTGACACTAGAGCCAAGCCATTCAGAGTGGTGAGCATTAAAGTCACCGACAACAACTATATTAGCTGATGGATAAAGAGAGAGGGTTTGGTCAATATGATCAGAAATAACATCAAAAAGTGTACAGTCTTGAGATGAAGGAGATCGATATAGAACAAAGAGAAAGGCAATAGAGTGAAGTGGTGCTAAACGAAAGCACATGAAAGAATAGTCTGTGGATTCAAACCTAGTTTCACGACAAACAGGTGAATTCTTACGAATGTAAATGCCCAGGCCAAGCATGTGACTATTGGAGTCTTTACGAATCAGAGGAAGATAACCATCAACACTAAGATCACAAGATGAGACAGCCGAACTCAAATTAGTCTCACAAAGAGCAAGTAGGTCTGGTGAACTTTGCAAGAGATAAGACTCAACAGAAGAAAAGTTACTTCGAAGACCACGAATATTAGTGAATGATAGGTTTAGAGAACTTGGTGATGATGATGGTTTTTTGTGTTTTATAGTTTTTGGTACTTTATTCATTTTTAAATTAGATTGAAGAACTTGACTCAAAGCATAGATAGTACTCAGAACACCGTTTAATAGCCCAAGCAATTGCCTCATTACTACTAATAAACCCTAAGCCGTAACAAAGGGCTCCAAATGTGGCCTCCGCAATGCACACCAAAAGTACAAACAGGGACACCATCCATGCGCAACATGGCACTGTTAATACTTTGATATTTTTCAGCTGTTGATGGAATCAGCCTCTCTGAGAGCTACCACAGAGTTCGGGAAACCTGACTACCAGCCGGCCTCAGAACCATAAAACTGAGTTTTAGAGCTGTACCCTCATTAGGAGATAATAGAATGAGTTGCCTAGTCATAAAAACAGTGACACAAGCAAACCCATGCATTGAGTCAAGAAGATCCAGCATTCAACATCCTAAACTGGAAACAATGTATTAAAAATACATCTGCGCCAGCCTAATAGATGAAGAAGGGGTGCGAGGCTGGTCAACAGATAGAATCTGTTTACCCCTTAAGTCTTTGCCTAGGAGGCCTTCTACAAGACAGTAGCTGGGTGCATTTAACATCTGCCCAAGATGAGTATTTTTATCGAGACACCATCTCTAGCCTTTACTCAACCAAGAGCCCCAAGGCAGGGGGTGTTTTAAATCGGAGTTGGCATCTCCTAGCCTTTGCCTAAAAAGGCGTATCCTACAAGGCAGCAGGACATGAATGTAATAATTTAATGATTTAATAAAAATACACCATTAAAGTAAATATATGATTTTCCAAAAAGTATTTTATGATTTTTTATTTTAATTTTTTTATTTTTAATAGATAATAATATTATATGAAACCATGAAACCAGTTATTTCAACAAGGATAATAAAAAAATGCATACTGTGGACTGAGAATATCATGAAACTAGCAGTACATGCAGTTGCATAAGATATGTCTCAACGGAAAGCAAGTGTATCATATAAAGTTCCGCGATTGACTCTGCAAACCATAATCTCTGGAAAGTTTAAAATAGGAGCAAAACCATGGAAGTCACCACTAGGTGACCTTGAAGAAAAATTAATTGATTATGCTGGCAATCGTGCCCAAATGGGAATCGGTTTTTGGAAAAAAACTTTCATCATTTATGATGCTAAGCTTGCTAAAAAACATGACATAAGTTTTAAAAATGGTCGACCTAGTAAAAAGTGGTGGTAACTACTTAAAAAGAGACACGGTTGTGTAAGTCTTTGTTGTCCAGAAGCTACAGCTTCTATACGACACATGTGCATGGATAGGATAAAAATTTCCAAATATTTTACTTCTTTAAAAGTTCTGATATACAGTAAGAATTTACAGGACAAACCAGAATGTATGTGGAACATAGATGAAACAGGGATGCAACTAGAGCATAAACCTAGACGTGTTGTTGCCAGGAAAGGCTCAAAATTTATTTAGAGTCGAAAAAGTGGCAACAAGAAAACAATTACTGCTATATGTTGCATAAATGCAGGTGGTCAAGTCATACCACCTCATATAATAGGGAAAGGAAAAACTGTACGAATTCTTTATGGTTTTGATACCGAAAATGCTCCAAAAGGAGCAAATGGAGTGTGTCTGAAAAGGGCTGGGCAAAACGAGGTAATGTGGAGTTATGGTTTGAGAAAACATTTCTAAATATTGGCTCAGCAAGACCACATATTTTAATCCTAGATGGACATGAGTCGCACAATTTTGTTGAAATGATTAAGCTGGCTATCGTAAAACAAATTGAAATTGTCGAGCTTCCAGCTCACACCAGCAACTGGTTGCAGCCATGTGACAAAACAGTTTTTAAGTCACTGAAAACTGCCTATTCTAAGGAATGCCAAACAATGATGAATGACCCAGGTGTAGTAGTTTCGCATTCTAACTTTTGCGGTTTATTTTCAAAAGCGTGGAAATATGCTATGACTGACACAAATATACGCTCAGGATTTAGAGCTTATGGAAAATCCCTTTGATCCAGATGCTATTCCTAAAGAGGCATACATCCCAAACATTTTATATAGTAAAATTTTAGATGCTGTCCCAGGTCAAAATGTATGCAACATTTCAATAATAAATAACCTTCCATTATTGTCTGATCTATAAGAAAACGGTTTTGCAGTTAACTTGTTGTCTTCTACCAAACCAGTAGAAGAAAATGAGTTTATTGATTTTTTAATTCAAGACAATGCTGTGCAATATTCAAATATTGTTACAGGACACAGCCGTGATGATAGAGCCGAAAATATTTATCATTGAAAATATCACCGAAATGTTTCACAATCGAAAAGTATAGAACCGAAAAGTATACTTTCATTGCAGGATCGAATTACAAAATCCTTTCTTGCGCCGAAAGTTTTAGGACCGAATTTTACAACCAAAAAAATTTGATCGAATTACAAAATCCCTTCTTTTTTTATTTTAACTTAATTTAAAAACTTTTTTCGGTTCTAAAATTATTTTTGACGTTTCGATTGATAATTCGATCGAAATTTTTTCGGTTCTAAATACAATAATGACTTTCGAAATTTCGATTGAAATTATTTCCGTTCTAATTTTTTTCGTAAATATTTTTGGTTGTGTAATAAATTTCTCATATTTGGTTCTAAATTGAAATTTACGTTTCGGTTAAATTATAGGACGCCGACACAGCTATGCAAGAATCAAACCGGTATAGGACAATGAGTTTATTGATTTTTCTGTTCAAGACAATACTCTGGGTTTGAAAATTGATACTGATATACGTCTTGAAGAAGTAGAAGTAATTGAATCAACATTAGATTCAAATGATAAAAAAAAGTTTTTTGCAAAACATTTACAGATCTTCCATTTCCATTTGCTAATTTATCTTGTCCATCAGACAAAGATTCAGATGTTCTTACATATCCTTCTCCACAAATTAAACAAACAAAAAAACATTCAAAAAACTCTAATTTAAAGTTTTTTGTTCTGACCTCAGAGGAGGCTTATAATGCAAAGCTTGAAGATAGGGCTTCAAAGGTAGCTAGTGAAAATAGAAAAGTTGAAAAACAAAAGATTTTGAAAGAAAAATAAGAAAACTCTGCAAAAAAGATGCTAGATCATATACCAAACTTGAAGAAATTGATTAAGGTGATTAAGGTGAATGACAAAAAATGATATTTTATAAGAAACATTTTTTTAGGTATTTTTGTTCATGTTAATTCATCTTAATGAATGTATAAATAGTTTAATTGAACAAGTTATCTTGATTTTATGGTGTGCTTTTTATTTTTATTTTATAATAATAAATCAATTACAATGCCCTATTCAATCAAATACAGCCAACGGCCAATAAATGGTTAAGATGGACAGTATTTGGTAAAATTGTTTACCTTTAATATCTGGATTATATATAATTTTATGTTATTTATAATCACAATAATTTTTACTTAAAATGCCAAAGCTTTTAACTCTCTAAAATTTTATAAATGGTATGTAACATATACTTGAGTATTTTTCTGTAACAGGTGTTTATTGTAAAAATGTGGCCAGTAATTAGCGTAAGTACCCTATTCTATTGTTTTTCGTAAAAAAAGTTGAAGCCAATTTTGGCTTACCAAGATGGCGCCGTTTAAAACTGTTAGCGGTGCATAAATTCTGACCAAATGAGAAAAGTAGTTTTAAACTAATTTTAAGGAAAATAAGATTGCGAAATTAGGTTATTTGATTCCTAATTATTAAAATATTTAGCTAGTATACACTTTTTAAATGCAGTTTACAATTTGTAAACTGCATTTAAAATGTACCTTTTAGTTCCTGATTACCCAATGCTGTGTGCTAGAAGGTTAATAACACAACTGTATGGTAAGCAGCAATGGTGTCTACTTACAATATTTAAAGAATTTTACAATCATTAGTTTTGTAGGTAGAAACAATATTGTACAAATGCTGTATGAACTATTAGCTGAAGACTGTGAGAAGAGTTGCCAACATTAAGACATTGCTGACCCAGAGGAAAAAATATTGTGCTAGTACCATCAGTTCTGAAAGCAAAATAGCGCACTATGTGCAACTCTATGGTTAAACCACAGTCATATAGCAATATAATAGTCATATAGCGAGTCTTCATATAACCAAAGAGTTGTATCGAAGTTGCACACTGTCCACCATTTTGCATTAAGAACTGATGGTAACACAAAAAATTGATGTGAAAAATTAACTTTATTAAATCAAAATTTTGTACGCTTGAACAATCGTAACATAAAAAAAATCACATAGATTTAAAGATATAATTTTAATTTTAACAAAGTACTTAATCGAGATTTGTGAAATAGTTCTGTACATTTTTTATTACGCTAGCACGTTTTAATTTACCCAATGACAAACGAAAACAAAAACAAAACAAAAGAATTTAAAACGCTGCGTTGCAACGTCTTCGAAAATAGTAATAATATTTTACTCAATGATTTTTACTACACAGAAATAATTTTGATTCGAAATACGTTGAAACAGAAACTTTTAAAATTGAACGTGAAACTTTAAAAAATAATTTTACTGCAATACACATAAATAAAAGAAGTATTAATAAAAATTTTGATAAACTAAAACACTTTCTAATAGATTGCAATTACTCATTTAGTATGATTTGCATAACCGAAACGTGGCGTTCTGATGAATCATTTCAAACGAACTCAAATTTTCAAATTCCAAATTATAAACTTATATCTTTTGAAAGAAAAACAAACAAAAGGGGAGGAGGGATTGCAACGTTTATCCGAAATAATCAAGTAAGACAAGACCTCTCCATCTCTGACACTGATAGTGAAGTCTTTACTATTGAGATAACGGGCTATAAATCAAAAAATATTATAATTTCCACTACCTCCATAGACCTCCAGATGGTGATATAATTAAATTTTCAAATTTTTTAAATGAAATCTTTCTCAAAATAAATGAGGGAAAAAATATTTTTTTAATAGGGGATTTAAATATTAACAGTCTAAACAACAAAGAAAATGCGATTATTAAACTCTTTTTTGATAATCCATTTCAATTGTGTATCCTCCCAATCATTAAAAAACCTACCCGGGTAACCCCAACCTCCGTCTCTGCTAAGGACTATATATTAACAAGTACATTTCTAGAAACCTCTTTAAAAGCAGGAATTATCAAAACCGATATATCAGATCATTTTCCTATTTATTTTTCATTATCTCAAGATTTAAGAACCTATAACAATCCTAAAGCCAAAATTTATAAAAGAAAAATCAATCAGACTTCTATTAAAAATTTTAAAGACTCGCTATCGATAGTAAATTGGGATGAAGTGTATCAAGAATGTAACCTTGGACACACAAACTCCGCATACAATTTATTTATAAATATTTTACTAACGGGATCAGAAAATCATCAAAAACAAAGCAAAAACTCTATATCAAGTATTTAAAAAACAGAAACGAAACTAACTTAACTACATACAAGGAATAGAAAATCCTATTTTAAAAAATTAGAAAGAATTCAAAAAAAAAATATTATTCAAAACATCTACAAAAAAGCAAAAGTGATATTAAAAAACCGGAAACATATTGAAAGAAATAGTAGGTAAAAACCATACAAAATAAAATAATTTATCCGATAAAATTATCGTTAACGAAACTGAATATATCGACAAAATTTCTATCGTTGAAAACTTCAATAGTCTTTTTTGCAAGCATAGACCGTAACATTGCTTCAAAAATTCAATGCCATGATATCTTCTTCGAAACCTATATCGCAAACCAACTTTTCTGTTTAACACTAGAAGCCCCAAGGTGGATCAATTGATCCAAACACGACTTTGACACTTTGCTGAAGCTAAAGTTTTAATGTTGACAAAATGATATTTTATGACTTTTATTATTTTGATATTATTTACTAAAAAGCGAAAAAACTAAATCAAAAACACATTCAGAGATGCGGCTATAAATGTTTATACCTAATAACCCTAAGCTGGATCAATTGATCCACCTTATAGAAAACGTGCATATACATAACAATTTTAGTCAAATAAATAATGTTATTTGCAATATTTGCATATATTTGACATGCACTTTCCACAAACAGGTTTCTTACAATTTTCACATACTGTTGATGTCAGATTACGTTTGCAGTTTGTTTTTATCTGACATCTCAAACGAGTTGATAATTGTGTACTACTGTTGGTAGCTGTTGTGGTATTACTGTTGGCAGCAACTAGGGATTTTCGGTGAGTAATACTAGCTTCTCTTAACTGTTCAGATAAAGTGTAAAGAAACTTTCGTCTCGAAATTTTTTGTTGTGTAACTTTTTTAAAAATGATCCACGCATTTACACCAGTCAAATCCAAAATATTGAAGAAAACAGCTAGCGGCCAACGTCGGCACCCAGATTTTGTTGACATTTGTCGACACATTGAATCTAACATATCAACTCCACATTTATTTGCATTGTAATAAAGTATTCCCTCAGGTTTCTTCTTCCCATCACTTTGCTTAATCGCCCCTCTATGAAGTGTTGATAATAAAATTACAGTTTTCTTCTTCTTTGCTTGATAGACAATCAAGTTCAACGGTCCATTTATGTAGAAACTCAAATCGTAAAGTGGAAGTGGATCAAATGCTGGAATTTCTATTTTTTCTACTATGTTTAACTGCTCCAACAATTGACGTTTTCTTTTTCAAAAGTTTTGTTGCAAGATCAACACTTGTAAAAAAGTTATCTGTAGTAACATTATACCCGTGGCCTAAATAAGGTTCCATTAGTGACATGACCACATGAGTACCCAAAACTTTCTACACGGCTTTCATCTTTACCTAGATACGGTTTAATACTGAGACAATATTTAGTCTTTAGATCAGCTAAAATCCAGAATTTGGTTCCAAACTTGTCCGGTTTATTAGGCATATACTGTGTAAAGCGACACCGAGCTTTAGTTGGGAACAACTGTTCATCAATTATTAAAGGTTCCTCAGGTATATAACATTTTTGACTGTTTTCTACAAATCTTGTCAGCACCCATGACATAAAAGCAAATTTATCACTTTGGATAAGCTCTCTACGTTTTGAACGTATATCAAATCTAATGTTTTTCATGATGTCTTCAAATCGAGAACGCGGCATAGTTTCTATAAAAGCTTTGTTGCCATATTTTTCAGACCATAGGAATTTAACCGGAAAATTTCTTGCGTTCATGCATCCGCGAAGATATATTAAGCCTATAAAAGCATCAAGTTCAATGACGCTTATATTCCATCCTTCATTTGATAAATTGGCAGATAAAACAGTACATTTTTTGATAAAGCCTGTAAACCCTTCATCCATAATTAGTCTAAATGCATCAATAGGAGTCAAAACATTACGACAATAAGAAGTTGTTCCGCTTTTGGCAGTAAACACATTCTGAGTTTGAAATCTTCCAGTTACCTCAACTTTTGACACAACAGTCCATTTTACATCATCTCTACGAGTTTTAACAGTTAAATCATTACTCCCACCGCATGAATTTTCATCTTCGTTTTCATCGCTACTACTTTCTGAATTGTAAATAAAAGTATTACTTTCATCGTCATCAGAAAGATTATCTTCAACAACATCTGCTTCGTCACTTTTTTTTGTTGAATCTGATTCATCACCACTGTCAATTTCCGAGAGATCTTGTAATATGAACAAACACTGTTGCGCCGACACACGTTTTGGACGTTGATGTGTAACTGATTGGTCAATTGAAAGAGGATGTGCTGCAACAGAAGTTTTTGATGATGAAGCACCTTCAGCGTTTGCTGAGCTTAAGCGTTTCATTATAATACAAATATCTATTATTATACTTTACCACAAGTCAGTATAGTAGTAAGTTTCATACAGTAAATCAGTAATACTAGTGTACTTGTGGTGGCAGCATATTTATACCAAATATGTGGAAACAATATCTTATTTTATTCACTAACATTTTCATTTTTTTTGTTCGGTTTAAATTATCTGTATAAATATGCTGGTAATCCAGATTTAGGCAAACCATGCTACAAAAATTCTACTTAGAGTAAAATGCGCCGTAATTTGGGCATAAATCTTATGTATATATATGTACGGTGAAAGAAATTTATATATTTTATATAATTTACATCAAAATTAACAGTTTTAACTGTTAGTTTCATGAACTTTAACAAGAAAATAAGTCTAAATGCATATAAATATTAAGTTGGATCAATTGATCCACTTTGGGGTTTCTAGGTATATAAAAAACCTGGGGCTTCTAGTGTTAAATGTTTTCTCTGGACTAAACCAAGAAGAACTAGAAATTGCAAAAAACTCGCTTAAGATAAATAAGGCCCCTGGGGTAGACCACATTTGTAGCTTATATAGTTGTAAATGTGTTTCCGGTGATAAAACAACCAATCTATGAAATATTTAAATCTTTAATTATTACAGGATCTGTACCGAATAAATTAAAAATAGCTAAGGTAATACCAATATTAAAAACCGGGGATTTATTTACACTAAATAACTACAAATCTATCTCAGTTCTTCCTGTATTATCAAAACTTTTGGAGAGAGTAATATACAATATATATTTGTTAGATATTTTTACAGTACTGTATAAATATCTAACAAATAACAAAATCCTAAATTAAAAACAGTTTAGCTTCCAAAAGCAACATTAAACCGAACACGCAATTTTTGATCTTATAAGTAATATAAATGACTCCCTTGAAAACAAAAAACATGTCCATGGAGTCTTTGTTGATTTATCTAAGGCGTTTGACACAGTAGATCACGCTATCTTAATTAGGAAAATGGAAAAATATGGGATAAAAGGTGTTGCACAAAACTGGTTCAAAAATTTTTTACTAGACAGAAAATAGGGATGCCAAATATTTAAGTTTTCAATATTTGTACAAATACCAAATACCCCAATTAGTGACCCCCCAAATATTTGTACAAATACCAAATAGCAAAATGTATGAAAAAAATCAATTGATTTCAATTCAAACTTTAGCTTTTATTTAAGAAGTGATACTTTAACAATACAACCATATTCAATTTTTCTTCTTTCATTCTATTACAAAGTTTAGTCTTGAAGTTTCCAGCAACAGAAAAGACTCTTTCAACGTCTGTTCATATTGCTTGCACAGTTAATAAGGCTCATCTGAACAGATCATCTGAAGTTTATCTGTACGTTCTTTTGTTCCTTCAAACGCCTTAATTTCATTTTCGATCGAAGTTTTAACCGTTTTTTGATGGTTTACAAAGTGGTTGATAGTGTCATCAAGCTTGGATGTTGTATTTGAATCATTTTTATCACCATTTTCCTCCAACAATGATTCTGCAAATAGTCTTGTATTGAGTTCCTTAATTTCTTTTCTAATAGTTAATTTTGACGAATATTTAAAATAATCATTTTCCTTTGGATCACCAGTGTGAAGAAAAATCAATGTTGATATTAAATCAATATTTCTTCGTGAATCAACTCGAGTTTTTAAATTTTCGAGCATTTTTTGCGAAATATCACTTTCCTGTGCGTTGAGTGTGTTGAATAAATAGATAAATGATCCTTCTGCCACCATCAAATTGCAGCATTTAGAGTTTATTTTTTTAATAACTTCTTTAACGGGAATCAAACAACCTATTATGTCTTTAACTTTAGTTTCAATGCATCATAAGAACCTTCAAATTCAATTATTGTAGATTTTACAATTTCTTTCAGTTCATAAAATCTCTGCAACATAGGAAGTACACAATTCCATCTTGTCTTGCAGTCAATTAATAGAGTTAACTCTTTTCCTGTTGTTTCTTGAACATTGTCTTTAAAACGAGCAATTTTCAATGGAGATTTTCGAAATTTTTTCACATATCCTCGAACAACTGATATAACATCAAAGTAGGATTTTTCCATTGGTAAAGAGGTTTCTTGTTCATCAAAATCTAGATTTTCATCAAAATCTTCATCTTCATCATCAAGTTCAACATTATCATTATATTCATCCATCTCTTCACGATCTTTTTAATATAAACAGTCAACAATATCTAAATTTATTCCATGATTGTAACAAAGTTGACTTTCAAATGGCATCAAGGTGGCATATTTTTTCATTACGGAAGCTCCATCGTTTGTAGTTGAGACAATCAAACTTGACAGTCTGAAATGTCAAGTTTGATGACCTGGAGTTTTTTTCTGACAATTGTTTTAAATTTTTCAACATTACAACTAGCTGATCCAACAAAAGTTAATGCAAATTGCTTAGATTCAGTGCCGTTGTGAATTTTGATATTTAAATATCTCTTAAATGTATTATCAGTACACTCATCAATTATTGTACTAAATTTCTTTCCATGACTTTAGACTCTTGACTTTTTAACACAAATTCATGAAAAACTTCTTCGTAGCATTTTTTAATGTCTTCCCAAACTGTTGATCTTGATTTAGGCATTTTATGACCGCGTGATGACAAATATGATTTAGTAGCATCCGAATTTATTACTTGATTAATTGAAAATCCATCTTTGGCTGCACATTTTGATATTAACAACTCTCTAGACTCTCAAACTGTAAAACTTGTTATTGGACGTTGAATTTTTTGATTACTTGGACCTTCTGTTGATTCTGATGTATTCTTTCTTTTAAGAGATATATCCATGCCATGTTTCAATTTTAAATGATTCATCAAATTCGTTGTTCCATATTTAACAATCGTACAAATTTTATTACAGTTGCCAACTTGATATTTTGCCTGATTTTTACGAAATGTTTCCACACTTCACTCGTCATTTTCTAAATAAAATTTTAGTTTAGTCAACGTAACCTAAAAAAGCATGAAACTCATACCTGATAGTAGTATTTATAGTACTTCTTTGTATAATTTCAATAGTTACTTGATTAAATTCACAATTAAACAAAGATAAATTTTAAAAAATTTCAGTAGTAGTGAATTAATTATGATATAAAATTCACGGAAATTGCGTAACTTGGAAATTGAAATAAAGGGTTCGTAACAAATTAGATTTTTAAAAATATGACGGTTATTTGTTTAAAAAATGCTGAAAAATAATTTAATTTTTGCACTATTTGTATACAAATATTTGAGTAAAAATACAAATATTTGGGTTAACCCAAATAGTGCTAAAAACACCAAATACCCGAATAACAAATAATTGGGTTCGACATCCCTAACAAAAAGCAATGCTTTATTGCTCATGAAATTTTTTTTTCAAAGTTACTCAAAATAAAATGCGGCGTCCCCCAAGAAAAATTAACATAAAAAAAAAAAATTCTGGCTTAAATAATGAGTAGATATCAAATTAAATTATAAAGAACGATGAACATGTTTTATATTACTTTCTAAAATTGTCCTTTTTATTACTTTGTGCACCTTGCACCAAAGACTTCTGCTCTGGAGCTTTTAAATATAAGAAAAATTCTTCGCAAATCATATCGAAATTAATTCTAATGGCAAGTTCGCCTTTTACAAGATTCAATCGCATTCTGTTCCTATCACTTCTCCAAACAGACAATAGTCTTGGAGACTATTTTTCTTATTTCGTTTAGATTATCAACCGCATTAAAAATAGCAATCCAGATTTTTTCGGTACTCGCGCAGTTAGATACGTTCCGTAATTCAGTAACATATTCATTAATCTTAAAAATATGGCAAATTGTATTCTAACGGAAAATAAATTTTGAATTTTGAAAAAACCCGGAATAAATTATTGAAAATCTGGAGCCCGGCCAAACGTCGCTAAACCCGGATTCTTCTGGTCAAAATACATATGTTGGCAACCCTAACTGTCAGTACGCACAACTCAGAGGTTCCTTCTAGGATTATAAAAGTCATTTTATTATTTAACACACGAACTTTCTAGATTCATTAATTAGTGAAAATATAAAGCAATAGTTATATTCTAAAGTAAAAAATAATCTCTCAATGACTTAGACTCAAAGTCACTGTCAAACTTAACTCAATCAATATTACAATAAAAAATTTCTTTAACACAGTTATATTACAACCACTGATCTCAAAACATCTAATAACATTTTCAGACCAGTGTGTATTACAGCACTATTAAATATTCAGGTGTTTATACTATATTATCACTATGCTAAGTTGCAACATCTTTGGATGCAAAGATAGAGCTGGATCAAAAAACAGTGATCACAATTCTAAAGAAAAGTTTTTATTTTACAGGTGGGTGAAATTTATTACATTTTATTATAAATAAAATCTAAAAATATTTGTCGTATAAAATTAACATGTTATTATTCATAATTAAAGATTTCCAAAAGATGAACAAAATAAAAAAAAACTGGTTAAAGAAAAATTGGGCAGAAAACTATGAACCATCTACAAATACTACAATTTTTTCACAGCATTTTGAAGAATATTATTTTGATAAGACTGGGCGAAAAATTCGTTTGAAGCATGATGTTATTCCAACTCTATTTATAAATCAAAAAGATCAATTAAAGGTTCATTCAAGTTCACAGCATTTAAATCTAAACTTTTGCTTCTTATAAATTGTATTATTATTTACTTAATAATTATTAGCATTATTTTATAATCATTTATCAAAACTGCTATAGTTGCTTCTAGGTTAACAGAAAAGCACCACCACCACCACTATTAGTATTTAGTTTGCTTAAAAATAAAGATATTCAATGAGAAATTGATAGACAATTAGACTTTTCACCATATTTAGAAGCACAAGAAAAAAAGATATCTAATTTAAAATCAAAATTAAAGAATGAGCAGCAAAAAAATCATCGTTTGAAATCTAAAGTAAAATCTTTAAAGACAGTAGTTCAATTGCTCAAAAATAAAAGCTTAATTTCATCTGGATATGAAGAAATTCTTGAAACAACTCTTTCAGGAGTCCCTCTTGAAATTATGAAACGAGTTCTTAACATCAAAAAACAACATTTATACAGAAATAAATTTCCCTATAAACTACGTTCATTTGCATTGACTTTGCAATTTTATTCTTTAAAAGCTTATGAGTTTGTTCGTAAGACATTTCATTTGGCGCTACCTCATCAATCTCAAATAAAAAATCGGTACATCCAGGTACTAACAGAACCTGAATTTACAGAACCTGAATTTACAAAACATGCTTTTATTGCTCTTCAAGCTGCAGTTTGCGCTTCAAACAAAACAGGTCATCAGATGTTCTGTTCCCTCATGCTTGATAAGATGACATTACGAAAACAAGTACAATGCGACGGGAAAAAGTTTAGAGGATTTGTTGATTTAGGAAATGGTATTGACAATGATGACTCTTTATAATTAGCAAGAGATGCTCTTGTTCTAATGGTAGTTTCGATAAACAGTACCTAGAAAGTACCTTGCGGTTATTTCTTTATAGACAGATTAAGTGGTGTGGAGCGAGCAAATTTGGTTAGGAATCGTTTAAAAAAAACTTTTTGATGTTGGCATAAAAGTAATTTCACTAACTTGTTATGGACCGTCTTACAACTTTTCCATACTTTTGGAGCTTGGTGCATGTTTAAAGCCAAGTAATTTAATGCCCTGGTTTCTCCATCCAAGTAATTTGACTGAAAAAAGGCATGTATTTTTTGATGTATGCCATATGCAGAAACTGATTAGAAATACTTTTGCAGATCTTGGCGTTATTTTGGACAGTGATAATAATACAATTAGATGGCAATACTTTGTAGTGCTAGAAAAACTGCTGTCAATGTTGCATTCTTGCATTGGGTTTTATATATATATATATATATATATATATATATTAAAAACAACTATTGTTTACAATAGTTGTATACAAATACATATATATATATATATTAAAAACAACTATTGTTTACAATAGTTGTATACAAATACAAAGTTATAATTCCCATGACAATTATAAAACTACAATAGTCATTAAAATAATAATTATATATGAATGCGTGACTTTCATCACGTTTATCTACGTGACTTTTACCACGTATACGTAATAACTTTAATTCATCAACTTTAATAGAATTTTAAACTCTTGGTGAATTAACTCATAAGTCTAATTGTTGTGGGGCTCTTATTATTCGTCCGGAGCGCGTTATCTTTTGTTCGTTGCATTCTTGAGAATCATTTCGAACTTGAACGGCATCTTCGTTATATCTTCCTTTACCGTTTTCAACTTCATCTTTTGGTATATCAAGACCATCGTTAGATGAGTCATTTATATTCTAAGAGTCTGGAATACGGCGACGCAAATGTGAGATATGTCGTGGGAACACCCTATTTGCGGTTTTGACGTCAAACAACAAGGTATTTTGCTTCCGTACTATACCTGGTATCCACTACTGATCACATTTTGTTACTTGAGCCTGTTTTACCCAAACATTATCACCCTCCTTGAATATGTTGTCTACTTCATATTTTTCAGCTTTCTTACGTGTATCAACACCTGAGATAAAAGAAGTTGGTTTTCGCTTAAATTGCTGCGATGGACTTTCACTGCAGTTAGATGATATTGTCTCATTGTATAGAAAGACTACCAGAGCGATCAAACAACGTGAGCGGGTGACTGCTCTTTTAATTGTTCTGTGTATGCGTTCAACTATACCATTACCTTGAGCTCGATGGGCTGCTCGATATTCTAAACTAACGTACCATTCTTCAGCAAACCTTGTTAATGCGTGTGAACGAAATTCATTGTCCATTAGAAGGCAAACTGGCGGGCCAAATAAGGAGAATATTTCTTCAAGCTTTCCGACAACTTCAGCCGCTGTTTTGGTTACCAGTTTACTCTACACCGTATACCGTGATGGGTCGCAGTCAATCATTGATAAGTACAGTTCTACACTTACATGCGTTACATCGAGGGCAACCCGATTCCAATTTTATTTTACACTCAACTGACCATGCTTTCATTTAACGGAATAAGGATTGATGGAGTTGCACTGATTACAACTTGCAATTGCTGCTGAAACCTCCTTACATGATACATTCTGGTTGTTTCGTAAACAAAGTTGCAATGTTCGAGCGACACCAAAATGACCAATTGAATGAATTTTCCATATGTTTATCTGTTGAGTTAATCCGGTTGCACACACTGTTCTGCACCATTTTTGAGAGATTCGTGAAAGTCGATCGGTCAAATTTAGTTCAGATGGAATCCATTGTACAATAATCTTAATATCATTTACTATTTCCTTTATCGTATTCAGCCATCTTTGTGCTAACAATTGAGAAATTCCCCCGAGTCTTTACGCGATATTCTTCTTTTAAAACTGCGTTTAACCATCCCAGGGTGCTCTTGCTATTGCTGTATACTGTGAGTTCTTTTATATCACATTAACTGGCTAAATTTAGCCCTCGAAGTATCAAATCTAGATCACTTATATTACAGGGTTTATGCGAAATATAAAACATTTTTTAAGAAAATATAAAACGTTTTTTAAGAAAATATAAAACATTTTTTGAGAAAATATAAAACAAATTTTAAAAAATTATAAAACCTTTTAAAAATATATATAAAACAGTTTTTAAGAAAATATAAAAGATTTTAGTTGATTTAATAGTGCATTTATGATATATATTAAGTTATTTATAAATATCTAAAGAATAAAGTGTATTTTTTTATGTAAGTATAACTAATATATTTCAAGTTATATTATCTCTTGCCTTGCTAAACCTTTCAAAACCCATATTCTCATTTTACGATACCAACCACAAAATTCAGCGCCAAATGTCGGTATAAGCAAATTTAAGGTAGCCTTAGCTTCATTACTAGTTTTTAGAAACGGCCTTATAGAAGTATAATTAGCTTTAAGACAACTAAAGGATTCCTCGATCGGGTTCAATTGCAGTGAATACGGTGGCAAAAAGTAAACTCAAACATTCGATTGGCCGAGCAAATCAATTACATCTCTTCGACGATGAAACAATTATCCAATACTAGTACAGAATGGGGATTCGTTAGGAAATACAGTCTTAAATTGTTGGTGATAAAATCGCAAAAATGATCTTAAAGCTTAGAATACCATTAGCTATTATAGCGGCCATTATACTTCCATTCTTTCCACAATTTGCTGGCACTGTAACAAAATATTTTGTATTTTTTATAGAATAGCCATATTACTTAGAACCATGTAAGTTAAAGACTGTTTCATCTAGAAACACTAAGTTATTGTCAGGAATCGAATTAATAGTCCTGCAAAAAATTTATCTTAAAACAACGTTTTGCAGTGAGTTCCTCTCTTTCGGTACTAATGTATGCCGTTTTCTAGTGAGCTCTATTGACTTTAAATGCTTAGATATCGTTGGTATATATGCATTAATATTCCTTTCAACGAGAATGTTTTACAACGATGCAAAAGTGTAAGATGAATCATCCTCAATTAAAAATCGAATTTCAGATTTAAGTGACTCGTCATAAGAGCTGCGCCTTCATTTTTTTTCTGATGCGATTTCATCATCACTAAGTTCTTAACTGATTTTAGCAGAAATAGAACGTGTTGCAGAAACTGATATTTTACCTGCTTCCGCAATTTCTTTTAACTTCATTTCTTTAAGAACTGACTTTCTATGGTTCTTACAATATCCTTTGTAATGAGCATTTTTTTTTTGTTTTTTTTTTCTCACTCTTATTTTCTATTTATCAAATAATACAACAAAAATAAAGCCTAAATAATATATTTTAATTATAAGCATTTAAAATGTTTTCTCTGGATAAAAAAACAACATTTTTTTATTATGGATATAGCAACTTTTCTATTTTTCATTTTACTTAATATAAACTTAGAAGATAGAATTATAACGAGCATTATTCACTATATTAAATCTAAATATTTTATAAATATAAAACTTTTATTCGGAATTTAAAAGTCTGATTCCAAACTTTAAATTATGATAAAAAATTTGATTATAGACTCCTCTTAAGGTACTTACAACTGTCAACAAACTAAATACCGCCATCTTTTTTTTATTTTTATAGTTCTTTTCTTTGCAATGAATAAACCTCATAAATTCCAAAGTTGTGCAGTAATAACGTAACTAAATGTTTTATATTTTAAATGTAAAATATTTAACTAATTAATTAAATGTTTTATATTTTCTTAAAAAATGTCTTATATTTTCTTAAAAAATGTTTTATATTTTGCATAAACCCTGTAATATGGTGCGTATCACTCGTCGGTCGTAGCCATGCTGCATCTTCAATAACTACTCCTCCAATTAGAAGAACTACACCAAGTCCTATGGATGATGCATCACAGTAAAGCTCAGCTTTTCCATTCACTGGTACCAGCCATTTCCCACCAACCAAGTCCTCTTTTTCCAAACGGTGAAGCAACTCATTCATTTTTTCTTTGCAATTTTCAGAAACATACTCATTCGGTGGAATATTTCCAGCTAATCGTTTGAAGTATGAAGCTTGTAAACGCAAACTTCCTGCCACCGGGTAATGTCCAATAAGTTTACCTAAATTGCTAAAAAGCTGTGATTGTGTGAATGCATTTGAAGATTTGAATTGTACTACATTTTCCCGCTTCCATATCTGTTCCCCATTTTTATTTCGTTCGACTCTCCATCACAAACACGTCCATTTTCTAGGTCTTCTGGATATTTACACTGCAACCCAAATTTATCAAGATGCTTTGCTATATTTTTAGCCGTTTCAACACTTTCATCGACGAATATATCATCAATGTAATTATCACATGCTTTCTTTACGGTAGAATTCATATTGAGCACGTGACGAAGAATTGTAGTCATTGTTGTTGGAGCCACGTTGATGCAAAAACACATTCTGGTGAAACAATACCGTTCCCCATTTATAATCACAGTTTGATATGGCCACAGTTTTTTGTCAATGTGAATTTGAAGGTAGGCTTTCTTAAGATCAAGAGTTTTTGCATTTTTAATTTTCCTCCAACGACGCAGTTTTTTTTGACAAACGTCGGCATTTGCTGTGACAATTTACAAATTCGTTGAGAGCTCGGAAGTCTCCCACTGGGCGTATCTTTCTACCTTTATTTTCTTGCACAACACACATGAGCGGTATCAATACTTTAGGTGGTCTCTATTCTTGCTCGTTATACGGCACAAGAATGTCAGAATTGATCCATTCATTTATTTCTTTTCAGTAACTACGTTCATGCTCTTCGCTTATCTTGTATTCGCGGATCGTAATATTAATTGCGGGCTTTTTATTCCAGTTCCACGATGCCGTCCACTTTTTTCCGTGGAACTTTGCCGTAAAGTCCTGATGTTTTACTTCGTTCTCTTCGTTTATTTCTTTCTCTTCGTTTATTTCGTTTTTTTCGTTTATTTCGTTCTCTTTACTTCTTATTTTATTTGCACCATATTTTGCCGTGTCACATGCTAGCATTCGGACAGTACGGTTTTTATCACCATAGATTACAGCTCATCCGAATTTTTCAATAGCATCCATTCCAAAAATCAAATCAAACCCGAATGGTTTGTCTTAAACAATTAACGAATTAACTATCCGGTATAATCTATCAATTTCCAATTTGATTACCATTTCAAGTAGTACATGTACAGTTCCTCCCAAAGTTGTGATGAGTTTTTGACTTTTTGAAACAAGCTCACGTGTAGATTCAGCATGAACCACGGTAATTGAGCATCCAGAATCAATTAATGCTGTTCGGAACATTCCGTTTATTTTAACTTTTAATGATGGCAACGCCGTTTCCGGGAGAATACTGGATGCCATTATTTCCAAATTCTTCCTTTTCCTTTTAAACCTTGCTATCATTTGGTGCAGTCTTTGGTTCAATAATTGTGTGAACAGTTCTTGCATTTTGCCTCGCAGTCCCATGCATAAAGTCCAAATTTCCCATAATTAAAACTTGTTATTTTATTTGTTCCAGCAAAACCATTTGTTTGGGGATGTAGCGATATTGCTGCAACCATCACATTATCGGAACCATTCAATCGCCGGGCTTCTTGAGTCACTCGTTTTAAAGTAATAGCAACCTCAACAGCCTTTGCAAATGTAGGTTCATCAGGTTCCAGTAATAGCCGTTTGATCGTAGCTCCATCGTTAAAGCCAATAATAAATTGGTTGCGCATCCTGTCACCTCTATCCGTAAATTTGTATCCTTCAGCAGCTCTTGCAACCCGTCGTGAAAATTTCGTCACACTTTCGTTACTTGCTTTCTTAATTGTTGCAAATTCAAAGCGTAGTATTAAAGATGACTTTGGTTTAAAAAGCTTTATAATATATGTTCTGCGGTTTATCCGTCAACTACGAACATATATTGCCGCAATATATGTTCGCAATTGACGGATAAACTGTTGATGGTTGCCATCAAATACTGGTGGCATAATAGCCGAAATAGCTTGTTGCTTTCTTGCATTGGTTTATATATATATATTAAAAACAACTATTTGAGCGTTTTTCAACCTTCCTTCTATTACATAAATTTGTATATAAATACAAAGTTATAATTCCCATGATAACTATAAAAATACAATAGTCACGTTTATCTACGTGACTTTTACCACTTAAACGTAATAATTTTAATTCACCGACTTTAATAAAACAATCACAAGAAGGACTTAAATTAGGGAACAGATTAAAGTTAGCACATAAAGAATTTTGGTAATAAAAAATGAAAGTAAACTTAGCATCACAAATTTTTAGTTCAAGTGATGCTGATGTCTTACATAATTGTTCACAAAATCTCAAGTTGCCACAGTTTAAAGGATGCAATACTACTGTTAAGTTTATTAGAACAATAGATCATTTATTTCATTCAGCATTACGTGTTTGTTATAAACCGATGTGGTTTCCATTTCTTTATATGGCAAACAACTATATTCTTTTTCTTAAAGATGCAACTGGTAATCGAATAATCTCTTCCAGTCGAAAGACTGTTTTTATTGGATTTTTGATTGCAACAAAATCTGTACAAGGCATATTTTCTTGATTGGATGGAAAAAGAAGATTCACTATTAAAATATCTACTGACATATAAGCTCAGTCAAGACCATCTAGAGCTTTTTTTTGGTGCAGTTGGATCTGCTGAAATGTTTAACAATAATCCAAATGCACAACAATTCACAGCCACTTATAAACTCATTTTATTGCGAAGTAACATTCAGTGCGGGAAAGGAAACAATAGCATTAGAGATAAAACTGAAATTTTAAGTATTTTAGATGATTCTTTTACTGCTGCTGATACTAAAATATCAATGACTGAAATTGGGTTGATCAAAAAATATGATTTGTTAGAGAGAGAACTCAAGCGTATAAATCATGATTATGCAGATATTTCAAATTTTTGTAATCTTTTGGAATATAAAAAGGCGGTAATATTTTGGAATATAAAAAGGCGGTAATTCTAGATATGTAGCTAAGATGACTGCCAATAAAATAATCTGTATTACATGTCAGAATGCATTGATAACTAATCATTTGGAAGAAACTTGCTTTTTGAAATTTAAAGACAGGGGAGGTTTGGTTAAACCAAGCAAAAATGTTGTTTTGGCATGCGAAGAAACTGAAAGATGTTTCCAAAATGTTGAAAAAAGATGTTGAAAAATGCAATTTCAAGTTTTTTAATATCAGTTGATTTATCAAAAGTATTCACAGAACTAACTCATCATATGTTTGATTCAGCTATAACTGATAATCATTTATTTTCACTAATTAAAGTTATTTCAGAAAATTAATCCAAGATAAGTTATCATCACCAAGGCAAAGGAGTAACTAACAAATTGACTGGAAAAAAGTTTAGGAAGCAGTTGACTAAACTTGTCTTATTCAAAAATCAATAAAAACACTTATTTTATTATACCATATATATATATATATATATATATATATATATATATATATATATATATATATATATATATATATATATATATATATATATATATATATATATATATATATATATATATATATATATATATATATATATAGGGGAACATGGGGTAAGATGACGAATGGGGCAAGATGACAACATACAGTTATCTCTTAAGCAAAACTAAATATAACAGTTGACTTTAATTGAAAGGGAAGTAGATTAGTTTTACTAGATTTATCAATGGTTTCTTTTTAAACATTATTTTTGTGACGAAAGTTAAGTATTAAAAAGTTTTTCCGACATTGAGAAAAAAACTTTTTATCCTCGTTTTACTTGATTTATTACATCGCTAC
The DNA here is from genome assembly GCF_038396675.1 of Hydra vulgaris. Taxonomy (NCBI): domain Eukaryota; kingdom Metazoa; phylum Cnidaria; class Hydrozoa; order Anthoathecata; family Hydridae; genus Hydra; species Hydra vulgaris. The sequence continues at coordinate 18,953,798 of NC_088926.1, read as the reverse complement.
ATCACCAGCTAAAGGTAAGCGAGAAATTTTTATTTAATTTGATGAAACTGGAAGCCATACAAGAAGTATTAGGCTATGATAATTTGATTATGTACTGATTCTGATTCATCGTAAAGATTGTATTAGCCTGGGGCAAGATGACCGGGGCAAGATGGCTTGTCCGTAATCTATACTAAACGGAAGTTTACTTGTACTGTTTGCTATTCTTGTATTGTTCAGTAATTATTTTATTACGAAATACAATATTTGTTTGACAATAGTTTTATTTTGTTGCGTTGGAGTTTGCTACAAACAGATTACTAGGTTGTTACTGTTTTTTTTTGCATTGACCGATATAAATGTATAATTTATTAGTTTTAAAAGTTACACCTTTATTTGTATTACTTTTTTAATAAAAAAGAATTTGTGATGATGGTTTTTGAGGCGTTTTTAGCTTCATAGAGTTTTCTTTCCTTAAAGTTTTAAACTTTGTTAACTCAAATCGTCATCTTGCCCCGTATGCGGGCAAGATGACGATTTGAGTTAACATCGTTTAATGAGTTTTTCCTTAGCTATTTTCTACTTTTAGAGTGGTTTTTTGATACATAAGTGACGCGGAATGATTTTTTATCACTTTTAAATCAAGTTTTAATTTTTGGGACAGATATTGACTAAGATACAGGCGTTTTCCGAAACGTTCGTCATCTTGCCCTATGTTCTCCTATATATATATATATATATATATATATATATATATATATATATATATATATATATATATATATATATATATATATATATATATATATATATATATATATATATATATATATATATATATATATATATATATATATATAAACACACACAGAGTAAACTCCTGATAACTCAAACCTTTAAAATATTGAACTTTCCAGTATTTATATATATATACACTCAAACCTCTTTTTATGCGGTCTTTTTTTATGCGATACTTTATTTGTGCGTTTTGTTTTATGCGATTTTTTTCAGTTAATTTAAATTGATTATAAGACCGACATGACCTGAGATATTAATTATCAAAGCAAGAAGATGAAGATGATATTAAATATCCAATCAAAGTGCATACTAACTATTTCTTTACTTTATTTATTAATTGCTTACCTAAATTTTTTTAATTAGACATATTAATTAAATTATCTAATCAAAAGCACATAAGACCAACATAAACTGATAAATTAATTACCAAAACAAGAGGAAGGAAAATAATATTAATTATCCAATCAAAGCGCATTTATATTTAATATAAAGAGGTGGCGAAATTCCCCCATTTAGTATTTCCGTAATAATTTTGAAACCAAACAAAATTAGAAAGAAAAATTTTTTTAATGGAAATAAATAATTTGATTTTTATGAGAATTTTAAAATTTCTGTTTTAGATTCTTTTTGTCAATTAATTTTCTTATCAAGTTTTCACAAAAAGAAGATTTTTTTTTACATAATTCGATAAGAAATTTGTTTTTCTTCTAATAGAAATTTGAATTATAAAAAAATCTTATTCCTGAGTAAAGTTATAGTTATAAAAGTAGATATACACCAATTGGTGGCAAAATTTCCAAAGTGGCAAAATTATCCCATTTTACTCTACATAATTAAACTTCCTTTAAAAATCAGAAATTTTAATTAACGGAAATTTCTTAAAATTAAAGCTAAATTTTAAGGGAACTTGGGTATAAAAAAGACGTTTAAAATTAGATGCTATGTAAGTCGTTGTAAAACATCAAAAATTTTCACAACTTATATTATATTTTATATCACTTTATTTTAAATAAATTAATTGTGCAATTAGTTGCGCGAAAAATTGTGCAAATAGTTGTTTTTTTATTTCTAAAGAGTTTTTATCTTTAGTGGTTGTTTGATTTCCCGCCACTATTGTCAAAAGAGACCGGCGTTCAAGTCTGTTGGAGTTCAAGTCTGTTGGAGTGTAAGAAAAAGTAACTCTTTTTTTATTCAAAATCTTTTTATTTTATTTCAAAAATATTTTAATTTCAAATTTGCGAGCGTAATTCCATATTACATGAGCTACGTCATGTATTATGGAATTACGTTTTTTACAAATTCCAACTAAAAACATTTAAATACGACGATTTTCAGTTACGTTTGAAAATTACGTATGTAATAAATTAAAAATGATAATTTTAAGACAAACATGCATCACGTGGGTAATTTACAATTTTGCATTTGAAGCGACAACCTCAAAACTTTGCTTTTAAAATTAAACTATTTTGTTGAATAATTTTAGCGCACTATTAGACTCTTTCAAACGTAAGTTATTGTCAAACAACATTTGTGTATATATTTATTGCTGTTACATCATAACATCGTTAATTTTGGTAAGTTTTAATCCTTTTTATAATTGTTTAATATCCACATATAAATTCCAAGTATAAAGAGTTGTTTTGAACATTTTTTGTTTGTTACAAATTTATAACATTTATTTTTGTGAAAAGCATTTGTAGTAATTGTTAATAAGTTGGTTGCGATTTGTGTTACCACTAGAACTTATATATTTTAAAATAAAGTGAATTTAATAAGTTTTGTCTGAAATTCAATTCGGAGTTTATTTTGAAAACGTTTTAACACTTTGACTTTTGAGTTAAAAGACTCTAAAAAAAAAGAGTGTTAAAAATATCTAAGTAAGAGGTTTTTAACACTTGAACATTTAAAAATTTAAAAATTTTAACATTTAAAAATTCATGATATAACAAAATTTATAAAAAAAACTGTATAAAAATATTTTTACTTACCAACTTCATGTCAATTTATTCATTCATCGAGTCATGAGGAAGTGTTGTTTGCTAATTAAGTGGTCTTTTTTTAATAGAGCAAATAAATTGACAAACCGAGTTTCATTTACGGAAGTTACCGAGTATTTATTTATGAGCATTTCAAAACAGTTGATTTATTACTGGTCATTTTTGCATGGTTATAAAAAAATGTTTTGTCTAACTTTAAATTTTATTTTAGATACTAGGTAAAATGACTACTAATGCAGGAAGACAAAAATGGCGCAGTTTTACGGACTCAATTAAACGCCCATTTGTTAGTGAGATTACTCCGACGAGCTCTGATATTGGAAACATGACTGTTATTGGTGATTCAGAGAGTTTAAAAAGTTTATTTATAGAACAAGTTGTTAAAAAAGAATTGTTACCTCGTCGAAATCTGATACCAGAATATAATGCTTTCATTGAACAAAATGTTAACGAAAAAATTTCGGGACCCACAAAACCTCAAATAAGAGTGTCGCAGTGTATACAACGAGCGGCGGGAGAACTACTTTCAACTAAAAGAGTTTCACGCTTTAAATCCTTTTTCCGAAAGCCTTCACTGGTTTCAAACATTATTTCATTTAAGGTTTTTGATATTGATGCTGGTTACAGAAAAAACGCATCTATTACTTACAAGGCAACAGTGACAAACGCAGACTTTATCCTCTATTTTGCGCAAGAAAAGAAAGGTTCACAAAAGGTGAAAAAATGGATCAAGGAAATTGTATATCTGCGAAAAAGTAATGAAATTCCAATTGTTGTTGTTTCAGATAAAGGCACTTCCATAAAAAAACAATGCAATAAACTTAAAAATGTGTACCTTTGTGATTTTACGACATTAAAAATGTCAATGAAAGATTCTGAAGAAAGAAATGAATTATTCTTAGAAAGACTGAACAGGGTTTTATTCAACGCCATGAATGAATATCTCTTAAAAAAAAACGAAAATGATCGCTCCGATCTTATTTTTTATGGAGAGTAAATAACTTTCTATTTACAATTTAGTATAACAAAATGTACGAAACAAAGCTTTTTCTTTTTTTAATTTTATTTTCGAGTTTATGTACTTATATAACTTAATTTTAAAAGATCTTTTTGCTTAAACAAATGATTTTTCTATAAAATAATAAACCGCTAAGAACTTAAGATAGCAGAATGATGTAATGAAATTCTAGAGTGGAAAAATGGAGGGAAAAGTTTGCGTTTTTTAAAACTCGAATGTATTTATATGTATTTAAATGCGTTTGCAATATTATTTTTACGCTATTATGTTTTTTTTAAATAAAATTAAAGTTTTATTAAAAAAGATTCAAATTTTTACTATTAATAAAAAAAAAGCTGCGTCCAACAATGGCAAAAATTCAACTCCTTCGTTTTCAAGATGAAATTGAGAACTTGAAAGTTGTAATTAAGAAAAGTGAGATGTAACTGAGAAATGCAACATGCAATTTAGAAATCGCAATATGTAATTAAGAAACACAATGTAGTTAGAAAATTTTAAAATGTAATCGAGAAACCCAACGGGTGACAGGAATAATGTCGAAAAATGAATTTCGGAATAATATCGATATAATATGTCGCAAAAAAAAAAGGAATAGTGTCGCAAATGAATTTAATGAATAGTGTCGAAAACAAAAAAAAGGAATAGTGTCGCAAATAGTAAAAACAGAATGGTGTTGCAAACACTGTAAACAGAATAGTGTCGCAAATAGTAAAAACGGAATTGTGGTCGGAGAGAATTAGCAACAAAAAAAAGGGTCAAACCCAGACAAAAATAGTATAATGCTGAAATTTGGCAGAGAGAAAGTGCACAGTCTTTCAGTGGGCGTAAAAAAAACCCAATTGATTGCGCTACAGTAGTATCTCTTTTGGGGCAATTTTAGGGGCAAAAAAGGGTCCATTTTTACACCTCTAAAGTTCTATAAACTTTATACGGTTGGATAGAAAATTTTATCTTGATCAATATTTATATAAGAACTATGACTTATAAGCAGTTAATTGAAAAATTATCCACGTTTAAAAGTGTAAAAGTTCCATTTGACGTTTTTGCTGCGATAAACGTTTTGTCACTCAACGCCGTTAATGTAAGTTCTCAAACTTTTTTGTCTTGTTTGTTCTCGGTGATAGCAAACGTATTTTTTTTTCCGGTCTGGACCATTTGTTTATAAACAAAATGATATGTTAAGTTTTAAAAGATATGTTAAGTTTAAACAATATCTATATATATTGTTTAAAACTCAACATATCTTTTGCGATGGAATAAGAAAATATGTATACATATTTTCTACAAAAAAAAAAAAAATATATGTATATATTCAAATAAAATATATATATTAATCTATGGTAATTTAAAAACCGGAATTTTAATTGAATAGTTTTATGGCATTATAAAATAGGGGTGGTTCACATCACAGTAATAATTAAATTTTGAGCTTAGACTTTTAAATAAACCTCAAGAGATTTAACTTTAAAAGTCTAACTAGTCGTATGTCAATTTATGTGTTCTTCTCACTCATATTAATGAAAACTTTCATATAAAATGGAAAAAACAGATTTTAAACTTGAACTAACTAATTTTTTTCGACCTTTAATATGTTTGCAGACATATGACTGGTTAGAAATTAAACATATAACTAAAAACTTTTTTGAAAAAGTTGTTTTTTCAATTTAATGTTTTATCTTCATTGAGAGCAGCACCATTTTATACCAAAATATGGTTTATTAACTATAAAGCAAAATTTTAAACTTAAGTAATTTAAAAAAAATTTAACTTGTTTGATTTTAGACAAGCTAAAGCGCTAGGAGATAAAAAAGATTAAAAAAAATAAATTATTCGGGATAAAAAAATGCAGTGAAACATAACCTTTTTATAAAAAACGCAAAATTCTTGTATTTTCCAGTACATGCATTAACGGCGTTGAGCATGATGTTGTCAAAACATTGTCAACATTTTTGCTTCATATATATATATATGAAGCAAATAAAAGCATATATATATATATATATATATATATATATATATATATATATATATATATATATATATATATATATATATATATATATAAAGGTAACTTTGATTCTGTTTTTTTGTTTTCGACACTATTCCTTAAACTCATTTGCGACACTATTCCGTTTTTTTTTTTTTGCGATACTATTTCTTATTCTGTTATTCGACAATTAATCATGCGACAATTTGCACCACTATTCCTTTTTCACATTTTCAACAATAAAAATTTGCGACAATTAAAAATTTTGCGACACTATTCCGCTACACCAACCCAACTTGTAAATAAGAAATCGCAATATGTAACTAGAAAAACAAAAGTTGTAATTAAGAAATCGTAATATATAAATGAGATTACATTATTTGTAATTGCGAATTCATAATGTAAGCTTAAAGGTCCTTATAAAAAATCTTCTTGGACATGTATTTTAATAAGTTAATAATATCAAATTTAGCATTTGTATGCACCTGCAATACTGTAATACAGTAATGGAATTGAAAGATCGTTGTGTTATTTGTCAATACACTATGAACGGAAAGTCTGCTATTAAATTGAATCCGTGTAAGCGTTTATTTAACCAAACTTACATCCACTTCTGGAACAACCAGAAACATTTTGTCTAATTTTTACATATGAAATACATACAACTGAACAAGTTGAAAGAAAACATTACGTTTTATCTTCATCGAATTATAGAAGAAGAGTTATTGAATGTGCTGAGCAAAACGACGATTGTCGGGTGACTCTGGCGCAAACTTTAGGTGTCAAATATAAGACAGCATACAATTGAGTTCGCAGCAGAAATTTAAATTTCATTGGAAGAGGTGGCTTTAAACCAAAAAAATTACCTGATAATCAAATCGAAGAAACACTAACATGGATTGAAAGTAACTGTTAGTTGACATTGGTGGCTATTAAAACAAGGATATTAAGACAATTTAATATTAGCGTCAGCACAACCACAATTACCAATTGCCTCGAAGGCAGCCTATTTTCATTTAAAAAGTGCGCAAGGAGCTTACTACAATGAATAGTGATGAGAACAAACAAAATAGAGCTGTATATGTTAGGAACATCAACGAACACATCACAAATGGTCATACGATAGTTTGGTCGGATGAAACAAAATTTTATCCTTTTTGTAGAAAAACGCAAGGACGTGCCAAACAGAAAAAAAGATCAATAATGAAAATACCTTCTTCAAAAGGTGCAAACATACATTTGATTGCAGCTATATCAACAACAAGTGTCTCATTATGGAAACTCTCAGAGGATCATTTAAAGCAGATTCTTGTGACAAGTGGATGTTGGCTATGTTTAACCAGTGGGCTACATGCGGGAATCTTTTAGAGGAATTGGTCGTCATTACATACAATGCTCCATGTCACGCTCGTTTGGAAAGGGTGTTTGAAAATTTACCGGTTCAGTTGTTACGATTAGGACCCTAAAGTCCAATGTTAAATACAGTGGAAACTATCTGGTCCAAAATAAAAGTTAATGCTTAAAATGTGATTTGCATTCCACCTGTATTCGGTGCTGGGATTATGAAACAACGAATGCAGTATTTAGAAAGAATTGTTATTGCGGCCAAAAATACAGTAATGGGAGGTGATACACGCGCTATACAACATACAACCACGCATTACGCAACGATTTTAAATATAGAAGACATCTAAGTCAGTGCTTAATTGAAAATTGCAATGATTTTTAATGACCTTCTTTAAGTTCTATATTTTTATGTAAATAAACTATTTGTGTTTTAATTATTATTCATCTGAAATCTCAAGAAAGTTTTAATTGACACCCAATAGGATTTTTCCAGTTACCGCCTAAACCTCAAATGCCTTTTTCATGACTTTTTATATTTTATTGATATTATACTATTATTTCCAGCCTTAAATTACAAAGTATTTTAGAACTACAAAATTCAAAATACAAAGAACTTTGTATTCTTTATACTTTTCTTAACTGCAACCATCATCTCAATTACATTTTACGATTTCTTATTTACAACTTTCATTTTCTCAATTACATCTGACGTTTCTTAATCGCAACTTTTATCTTCTCAATTACATTTTACCTTTCTTAATTACAACATTTATCTTCTCAACTACATGTAACGTTTCTTAATTACAACTTTCACTTTCTCAATTGCATCTTACTTTTCTTAATTACAACTTTAAAGGGTGTAGAAATGAAACCATAACTATGATATGGACAATATGAAATACTTTAAAACATTTTTAATTACAAATTTTGACAATTCTTTGATATGATATGTTTTTGCAGTTAACGATTTAGTTTTTTTTTGCTGTTGTAATCAACTATACTCTTAGTGATTTTAATAGTCTTGGTTTGATTAGTCTTTTTTCTTTTCAAATTCAAATTCCTTGAATTTGAATGTCCACTTTTATGGATCGTTTGCTTGCTCACAGCTCTTAAACATGTTTTCTTCATTTTAATAAATTAGGACACGTGGTGGAATGTTGCATACTTCTCTCCTACTTTATAAGTAGGAGAGAAGTATGCAATATTTTTTTTCAAAAATTGTGTAGGCCTCTGATGTGTCCATAAAATTTGTAACCAACATATTCTGTTTATTACTTGTTTTTAATGACTAAGATTAAATCAGTTCGATATTTTTTGAAGTACTTTATTATGCAGTTTTTCACTTAAGTAAAACTATTTTTGAAAAACTTGCAAAAAAGGGGTCTGGCAAACTTGCTTACGTTATATAGTAAATAAATAATATATAAAGCACATATTATATATACACTACCGTCCATAATTATTTAAATAGTCATATTTTTCGATATAAGATATCAAAGCTTTACTTAAGATTAGGAGAGAAACTCTAAGCAAAGTCTACCTGAATTATATGTTATCTTCTTATTTATTAGATTAACAAAAAAATTAATTTTAGGTCCCATTAGATTTTTTTTTTTTTTTAGTTTAGAATATATTTTGCTGTTTAATAAAATAAGTTACATAAGAATATCACGTAATAAAATATATAAACAAATAAGACAATTTAAAAAACAGACCGGGACTCAAAGAAGATATGGGTGATACAATACCACCACAATCTTTTCATAGAGCCCCTTGAAAAAATAAATGTCGTCAAAATGTTCAAATAAACTGCAGATAAAAGTAAGATGTAAAAACTTCAAATTTAAATACTCAAGGATTTAAAATATATACACCATTGCATAAATAACTACAAAAGATATGTACAATTAATTTTTCAAAGAATAAAAAAGTAAAACTATTTTGATAAAACTTAACGGAGTTCTTGTAATTCCTCCGAATTAAAAATGTGTTTTTTTGCTAGCAACTTAAATGAGTTTAATGATTTTACCATATTATCTTTTTTAGCTTCTTTTTTTTTAAAATAGTTCCATATTTTTGGTCCGCGAAATGCTATTGAACACTCTGTAAACTTGTTTAGTTTCTTAGGCAATTTAAAGAAATTTGATTGGTTTGTTCTAAGGAAATACTTTTCATTTATATTTTTTTAAACTTACAATTAAAATTTACTGGAGTTAGATTATTTGTAAACTTATACATAAAAATTAGGTGTTGATAAATATTTATTTCATAAATATTCATCATTTTCATGTCAAGCATTAAGGGTTTCGTGTGCTCCCTTCTTTTTTTTTCCGTATATAATTCTACACGCATGTTTTTGAACACTAAGTATATTCTTAAGTTTAGTAGTTTGCGTGCTGCCCCATGTAATATTGGCATAACTGATAAAACAATGAATTAAAGAGAAGTAAATTAATTTAAGACATATAATATTAACATAAGGACGAACTCGGTATTTCATGCCGATGGCTTTACTAACTTTTGATTGTAAATATTTAATATGGGGAAGCCAAGATAAATGCTTGTCCACAAGTATCCCTAAGAACTTTAAAGAGCCTTCCTGTTTTATTTCTTTATTATTTAAAAAAAGATCTGGTAGTTTATATAAACTAAGAATAAGAGAGGGCCTAGTATTGATCCTTGGGGTACTCCACAGAGGACTTTAAGAATTCCGTATTCTTTTTTATAAACATATTGTGTTCTATCAGTAAGGTAACTTTTAATCCAATTGAAGTCCTTATTAATTACCCCATAATACTTTAATTTTTCTAACAAGATGGAATGATCAACAGTGTCAAAAGCTTTAGTTAGATCAATAAATATACCTAAGGTAAATTTATTTTCATTAAAGTCATTATTTATTTGATCGACTAATTCAATAATCGCATGTTCAGTTGAAAGATTTTTCTGAAATCCGAATGTTTTGGATAAAAAAAAATTGTTTTTTGTTAAGTGGTCAAAGATTCTATTATAAATTACACGTTCGAATATCTTTGAAAATACAGAGAACAATGATATAGGCCTGTAGTTAGAAACATTTGCATGATCTTTATTTTTATAAACTGGAATTACTTTTGCGAGTTTTAGTACATCAGGAAATATTCCTTGGCCCAGTGAAAGCTTGACTATATAGAACAATGGTCTACTGATGCTTTTTTTATTTGAAATTAGTATACTATTGGGAATACCGTCAAATCCTGATGAAATTCTTTTAATGTCAAGTCGAAATCATACAAAGATTAATTTATAATTTACTTGCCCTTTATTTACCAGTAGAGATAATGACCGCCATACATATTTTTGGCATTCTACCCAACGACTTATCAAATTTGACGAATCCCTAGTCATATTCAAATAAAACTCAATTCAAAAAAAGTGTCTTGTTTTTATTTTCACTAAGTTTGGAATATATGTTTTAGAAAAATATTTCTGCATATGCTTCTAAGATTTAAAATATAAAATGTTGCGAAAAGAATTGTTTTTCAACTAAATGATTTAAAAAGGTCACCAGTTTCTCGTTAATAAACTTTTGGTCCTTAAGATACCCTTAAAGTTTTGATATCAATTTTTTAAATAAAAGATTTTATCAGGTTAAAGTGTTAAGTTCATAACTAATTTCTCGAACAGTAATAGTGCCAGTGCATATAAAATAATAGTTTCATTTTAGTTAATATTAAAAAATTCGTTTTACTTATTTAAAACCTTTTTTTTTTGAAGCCTTAACTTAAAAATAATAAATTTTCTTTAAAATAAATGGAAATCGAGGCCAAATTTATCTATAGGTCAACTATGCAGCAACCTTGGGCCTCGCAATTTTTAGATTTATATCAAAGATTAAACATAGTTTACTTGCTTTGACGTTTTTGTCTAATCTAAATTTTTATAATCCACCTTATAATTCATGATTCTGATCGTAAATTACCAATATTTTGTTACTTACGGGGCGCTCCTATTGTTGGAAACTAAAGCAGGTAACATACTGTTAATTAAAATTATCTTATTTAAATCAGAGTATTTTTGAAATTTTTTATAAATGGTATAATAAATTCGTGGTAATTAATACACAAAAAAACCTCCTTTTATAGATATATGCTTTTATCAAAATGTAGTCTATCTAGCATTTGTTTAGAAAGCTTTACATGTGAATTTAATTTGAAATAAAAAACAAAAAATTAACACAACTATCAGTATTTTTTAAAATTAAGATCCTTTAAACGTTTTAGTATCCCGAACATGACTTGTGTTTTGTCTGAATTTTTTTTTCTCGGGGCAAATCACTTGAGCTCGGAATTACCTACGCACGTATATAAATTTATATATAAATTAAATGCGCACATACGTCTTAAATAGCTGTAGTCGCAGAGGAGTGTACATACATCAAATGACTTAAATAGAGACGCAAAATAAGTGCAAAAGAAATAACTGGTAAACTTAAGACATATTCAAGCTATCTAAATGAAAGTATAACTAAAACGAGCAATATTGCAAACAAATTTAACAAGTACTTTACAGAAACCAAACAGGTTACAGGTTTCAAACAAATGTAACTACCAACCTAATTCCTAACCTTCTAATACTCTCAAAAATATTAGAACGAATCATTTATAATAGAATAATATTTTGCTTCAAAAACTTAAATACTACAGCATAAAAAATTCTCTATTAAAATGTGTGAAAGTTACTTGATAAAACGGAAGCAGTATCATACAATGATGGATGCTGTAATAAAATGACTGAAATAATACTTGGTGTACCACAAGGTTCTATTTTAGGGCCCTTTTTATTTTTTTTTTTTAGGTTATTTAGGTGCTCCCAGAAGTCCTTACGGTCTTATCACGGAGCACCGCGGGAGAGCATTTAACTTGAAGTTCACGCCTCTTTCCTTACCAATGTCGCTTATTGGGCTAGAGCCGGCGTTGAACCTGGGACCTCTGGGTTCTGAGCCAGAACTCTAACCACTGCGCCACGGCTGCTCATCTTAAATATATATATAAATGACATTAATAAAGCTAACTAAATAGTATTATATTTGCCGATAATACAAATTCATACTTATTAAGATCTTATTTGCGGAACAAAATAGTTTTGCAAATAAAAAAATAAAAATGGATGCATGTGTTCGGGTTTATACGTATCTGCAAATATTTGTATGTTTGCTAATTTTGGAGGTGAACCATTCCTTGGTATTGTTTTGGCATTTTTTTCGGTAGTTGGTGCGTAAACTCACCAACGTTTGATAATCTGGCTTCACATACAACGACACCATAGTATGGCTTTATATTTTTTTATGCACAACCTTTTAGATTATCTAGAAGTGTATTTAGAAGTACACCAGTACAAATATATTTTTATTGTTTGATAAATAAGATTATAATAATCATATTTGGCAAATAAGATTCTAATGATTTTATCAGACAAATGAGATTAAGTGGGCGCAAGGCATGATTTTTGTTGAAAACTATGAAGATTTTTATCCGCATTCTTTCTTTGAACTATTGACATTTTAGACGTGATATTTATTCAGGAATTTATAGATATTGTTTGCATAAGTCAGCGGTTCGGAAGACTCAGTAGTTTGATGGATGCAAGCCGTACACGACATAACAAGAAAAAGTTCTAACTTCTCTAATACTAGCATCTCTGTGACTTCTTGGAGTATCCCCGTTCTTTTATTCTTTATTTCTTATTCTTTATATAATTTAAAGAGAGCTTCACTAGTAACTTTTATTCCTTTATTTTTTTGTATCTTATTCTTATATATTATAATAAAAAACAAAAAATTGATAAAAAAAAATTATAATATATGTAATGAATAGTATAAAAATAAAAAAAAAATAAAACTAAAATGGATTTCATTCGCATTTATTATTAGTATATGGATTTTATTCGCATATTAGCAAGCCTATTTATAAATTATTTTTTTTAAGGCGGTACACTACTAAAAAGCATTTTTAATTGGAATAAAGCCAAACACTAATGTTTTTCTGGTGAGATATATTTAAAAAATATCTGAAATAAAATTTTTTTTTTACATCCATAATGGCGGAAAAACTCTAAAAAATGCCTAAAATTTAATAACTTTGTGACGTAATATCTTCACCAACATAAATTTTCTCTCGTTCAAACTTTGTAGATTGATGCATTTTAATGTTTGATTCCGGTTGACAGATGGATTTTTAATTTAAGGACTTATTTTAAATTTAATCATAAATTATTGAAAATATGCTCAAAACACTAAGTGATTTGACTTAACATGGGAACTAATTTCTTTACTAAAAAAAATAGGAACAAGAATTTTTAAAATTGTTAACCGAATTTCTTAAGTATACTGAGTATACCCTAAGTCAAAAGTCATTAGCCAATGTAAAGATATTACGTTTCAAAGTTACCCTAGTATTACAAAAATCAAAAGTTGTAAAAAACACATTAAATTTTTTTTTTTGAAGTAAAATCTTGCGTAGTGTCCATCAAAAACATGACAGATTAGTTTAATTGGACTTTTATTTATCACTGAACCCTTTGGCTACTGATCTCAACTTTTTCATTGTTTTATACACTTTTGTACTGCCTTTTGCTTCATAAAAGATTTGTCAAATTGAATAGATGTTATGACTGTTATATACCCAGTTAAAGTTTGAAACACTCAAAATACCTTTACTCCCATTATTAAAACAAATCACAGCAGAGTATGTTCCCATTTCAGCTACTTTTTTACTAAAAAAAGTGTTCTTCGGAACTCTGGACTTTATGATGGCATTCGAGGAATCTTTCAGATTTTGAGTCTAGTCATGAAGGTATTTCAATAGTAGTTGATCGTCTTGAAAGTCTTAATAAACTGGTATTATCAGATTTTTAACCTAAAGTGGAATTGAGTTTGCTGATATATATACTGCTTTGTTTTAAAAGAAGCCATTTTAACTTACATTTTAGAGGTTAAGTAAGGGTTTTTGTTTTGTTGCTAAGGCGTTGCTATGGCTCAAACCCATAAAAAAAATGAAATTTTTAAAAGTTTTATACTATCAAATAATTACAAGATAGTTAAATCAAATGAAAGAGGATAAAATTTGGAAAAAAAATGAGTCCAAAAACTAAACTTTGATATTTTACGCCAAAATCAGTATTTTTTTAGTTTAGTAGTGTAACACCTTAAATCAAGAAAAATATAATTAAAACGCTATGCAATTAATTATTGCAGGATTAATCCTATTTATTTTTTAAATATTAGCTTTATCCAGACTTTAACTAATTCTATCAACTCAAGTATGTTTGCGTGTACAAAAATCATTAAACCGTGCGCATTTTTGAAAAAATATTCTCAAAAATTAAAAACATTTTCAATTAATGACAAAATTGCTGAAAAATACCTTTAAATTCATATAAAATAATTCAAAGTTATTTAAATATATACATTTATATATTTTTTGAAGTATAGAATAAGATTATAATAATTAAAATTGTGCAAAAAAAAAATCTATAAATATTTAATAAATAGTTCATAAAAATTACAAAAAATTTTACATTTTATATTTAATGTCGAAAACATGAGTATCTAAAATTGAAGAAAAATTTATTCAAAATACTCGAATAAAATTGAATCTTATATTTAAATTTCTCCAAGCTATTATTGACGGGTATGAGATAATTATGCTCCGTATAAGTTATGTCAATTCTCTTGTAAATTGCGCTAATCCATTTTTGCCTTTACGATTAAATCGTTTCCTTCCTATATCTCGAATAGGTATGCAATGATTATGGTAGACTATCAGATGAAGACATGGATTTATTACTCGATAACCCATCTTTTCACGGAGATACCATATCAAAACATTTTCAATACCATTCGAATTAGGACCAGTATCTAATTCCTGAAGCATTTCTTTTTCAAAATCTCGATCTGCGTGAAAAACGAATGCATCATGGGAACCCATGTAAGCGGTACCTGGATTACAAGATGCACTCACTGCAGCATTACAAGGGAATTTACTAGTGACTGAGTGACGCGTTAATGCATAAACCAATCTTTGAGTTCTCAAAAGAGTAAAATCAACGTCTTCCCAACCTGAACCTAAAAAATTGTCCATGTGCATCAGGATAACTGGTTTATGCTTTAAATAACTTTGAATATAATCAAGATTTATGCCTACAGTTGGATCTCGTTTAGTTAGATGCAAAATAAGTTTTTTTGAGTTTTGCAAAGGAAGTTTAAGTAAGTATTGCGCAACAGCTGGATGAAAATATAATACATGCACTGCGGCTATTTTATCATTATTCAAATTTAATTGCAAAGTTGATTCGATTTCAGCCTGCCTATCTTGAAGTTGATTCGCGTCGGGTATGCGATTGTCTTCATAGCGCAAATTGATGCTGTAATGTTTGTGAGTTACAAGAATTAGATTTGTGACTACGTGAAACTTTCCTTCGTCTTGCACATCTAACTCATCTTCATGGCTCCATTTCTCAGAAAGTTGTGCTTCGTTAATAGAAATATAAATTGGTTCCGACATCAGCTGCATATGAGTAGCCACATTACGAACAAATGCTAACCAAGAAAGAGTACAAATCAACAAACCAAGTGCAAAAAAGCAAAAAATACACTTGAAAGACATTACTTTTGAGGATTTTCCTTTAAAAAAAAAATCATTTTTAAATCTCCATAAATTTTAACTTAAAAAAAGTAAAACAAATAAGTATACTATTACATAAAATATAAAAAACAAAAATTAAAAAGTATAATACACAAATTAAAATGATTATTTAAAAATACATTATAATACTTATAATACTGCCTATAAAATTTTCGTCATTATAACAAGATCTATTAAACACTGATATATGAAAATATTAATAGAAATAATTAGCAAGTCATATGAATTTATTTTTTTGGCTTATTAAGGCGCTCTAAAAAGACCTAACAGTTTGTCATAGAGCACCGTGGAAGAGCATTTAACCTCATTGTCTTAATTACCGATGTCACAAATAAGGCCAGATTTGATTTTGATTTAAAAATTTTAAAAAAAGAAATCAGCAAAATAACTTTGCTACTAAGGGCAAAATAACTTTGCTACTAAGGATGTTGACATTTTAAATTAATTTTAAAATTTTTAACATAGGACGCCTTGTTTCTATACTAAGTCGATGTAATAAAGACATAATTGATGCATCTTACTTATACAGACCGAAGTGAAAATGAGAGATCATGTTTACGCAGGTAAACGCTCGAAATGATTTTTTAACAACTAATTTAATACTTGAGGAATTTCCACGATTTTTGGACACTCCATTGTTGATAAAAAAAACAAAGTTTTATTCGTTGCTGGACATTTAAATTTTTTTTGTGGAGAATTTTATAGTTTCAATTTTTGCATTATATAAAACAATTTTTTGTAATATTTGTTTGTGCTATTCAGATGATAAATTCAAATGCATTAAACAAAATAATGTAGAAAACCAGTCTTATTGGAAACAACACTTTCAAAAAAAATATTGCATGCTGCAAGCTGACTGACTAATGCCTTGACATTATAGGTGAAACATACATGATATTGAAGGGAATAGCAATACTGGTAAATAATCTCTAAAAAATCTCCAACGAAAAAGTTATACTTAATAAATCATGTTTTTATCTTATATAATTTTTTTAGATGCATTAGTACTAAAATCTTTAAAAGCCCTTGTTTATCTCTTGCCAACTATGGGAAAATATTGTGTTTCAGCAAGTGCAACAATGGTTTTCCTAATTTAAGAAATAAAAGTAAGATTAATTTTTAAACCTCAATAATGAACTTGAAAAAAGTAGTTTCTTTAACCAATATTATACCAAATAGTATTTAGTTTTTAAGAAGTATGTAACTAAATGTTTTTAATAAGAATGAAATTCAATTCCACTACTGTTTAATATTCTTTATATCCTTTTTTCATTTGTGCTAATTTTTTTTTTTAATTACATTTATTTTAAACTTAAAACTTTTTTTCAAAGTTTTTTTTAGGATGGTAAGACTCTTGAAATGTTTTTTAATTGCTCAAATCTAAAACATCAACTTTTCATTTTTTCTTCCGGACTGTCATTTTGTTGTTGTGTGTTATTGAAAAGCAATCATAGGTAAACCTTCGAAAGTTTGTGTTACCTTTGAATCTTTTTTTGTATTTAATCTTGAATATCAACTACAAGTTTTATATAATTTCTTCCAAGAATTAATTCATTAACTGCCTAGTTCTGTTGCCACCACTAAAGCACATAAATTATTCAAAGAGGTTTCTCTTATGTATTGTATGCAGCACAAAAAATTTTCATTAAAAAACGTTAAAGACTTGAATTGATGCTGACAGATTTTAGACTGTAATTTAGGACAATTACTTAAGCGTTTAGCCTCTCATCCTTTATTCTTTAAAACAGCTTATGAATAAATATACATATAAGTTTATGAAAATATATGCCAATGTAAATACTTTATGGGAAACTATGTAAGTTAAAAAGGTGCATGACACTTTCAGTAAATTTTAAAATTTTATTTCAATATATCATATTCAAATTACAAACATAATATCTTGTTTAAAACAAATGGATAAAGTATATACTATTATATCATGTAAATTTGGCACAAATTTGTCAAAATGAAACTAATGATTAAATTTTTGTATTTCTTAACAAAGATTTCAATAAAATGGAAGTATACATTTATTGCAATTTATAACTTAAAAACCATTGCGCCTTTTTTTAGTTATTTACTTCAACGTTTTGATGAGTATAGCATGTTTTATGATAAACATGAGTTTAAATAAACAGTAAATTTGCTTTACGATTAAATGCAAGATTGCACATAAATTCATACACAAATCCTTGTGTTGTTTGTTTAACACAAGACATTATGTTTCTTGTGTTGTGCATAATGACAAAATGATTTTGTTATATTTATTTATTCAGTAATTTTTTTTTTTTAAGACAAAAAAACACATTCAAAGCAATATTTTCCCCCTAATCTACCCTCTTTAGGACGCATCACTAAGCTTTAAACTCCATCATTAGATTCCTCTTACCATAGTAAATTTTGTTAGATTTATTTATTCAGAATTCTTATTTTGTTAAGTCACACACATTCAGAGTGTACCTTTAAGTTTAAAAACATTTTATCAACTTTTTTTTCTTTATAGAAAAAATTACATTAGATATTAGGAGTAGAAAAATGGCTTTAAAGAAAAAAAGAATTGACTTAGTCACAAAGTCTGTTAATGATGCATTATGGGATCTTTCAAACTTCAATCGTTATAAGTGGATATGATTAAGTAGCTTGCTGAAATCATTTAATGAAACATTCAAGCCATTTATTTGCCTGCTAAGTTTTATTCTGACTAAACTATGAGTGGTGTCTCTGAGGGTAAAGAGTTACAAGGGTGCTAAGAGTTATAAGAGTTAGGGTACTAAGTTAGATTTATAAGTTGCTTGAGTTAGTTACAAAAAAAAAGATCTTAAATTATAATCTTGTATATTATTTTTGAAACTTAACTTGCATCCACACTCTTTCTTATTTTAGACCAAAATAGTCTTAAAAACTTTAAATAGCAAAAAAACCTGGTCCATTTGTACTTCCACTAAATTTTTTGTGTAGACTTTTGCAAATACCAATTAAAGTATATTATGTCTGCGTGTTAAGCATAGCAGATAGAGTGAAACAAGGGCATGGCAGCAAGCTCTTTTTTCAAATGATAAACTAGCAAAAATCAGAGTCACCTCTGCCACAAGTTTCACTGACTTTTTTTGATATTCGCTGCAATCAAAATTTTATCTGGATCTTTGCACACTTCTCCATGAAAAAGCTTTAAGATCATCAACTCCTGTCATAGAAAAAGTGTAAACAGGCCACCTTTTTAGGTCACCTTTTCCAATATCTTAAAGCTATTGATAAAAAAAACAATTGCTTTCAAGTAAAATCTATTTGAAAAAGATGCTTGATATAGGAGATAACAAATTTTTTATACTTATTCTGTGCTTTATCTTACAAAATCTTTCCAGCAAACTATTCTACCGATTTTGAGCAATTTTTCACAGGATTGAGTCTCACATTGTTTTAAAAAGTTTTAAATCAGTATGACTGTTGGCAGTGATGGTACCCCAAATCATAATTGCTGGACATTGCTTAACAGAAAATGAAATGTATGGTGGAAAAAATATATAAAAAATAAAAGTGTAAGTTTGGTGGTTGACAAACATTGATTTTGCGTGTTGCAAACTACTTAACTAGCTCTATGCCTGAGGATATGATACTATTCTATTAAAAAGTATTTACATTACAAAATACTAAATAGTATTTTGTAAACATTTGTTTACAAAATACTATTTAGTATTTTGTAAACATTGTGTTTACAAAATACTACTTAGCATTTTGTAAACATTGTGTTTACAAAATAATATTTAGTATTTTGTAAACACAATGTTTAGATTGTATGCTTTTAGTCAATGGTACATAAACTGTTAAATTTTATCGAATTTTTTTTTAGACTGTTGAAAGGTTAATTTAAGACTTCATGTTTTTACATTCTCATTTATAAGTTGCATATTTTATGTCTTGTTTTTATGTTATTTATAAGTTGCATATTTTATGTCTTGTTTTTATGTCATTTATAAGTTGCATATTTTATGTCTTGTTTACAATTTGATGAAACTTTTTGACATCAACAACGCATCAGCAAAACTAAGTATTAAAACATTTTGATCACTATTAACAACTATTGTAAAATGAACTTTTACAATTAATCAAAGTATTTAAAAACACAATACCTGATTTTGTTACATATGTTTCAACTTTTCCAGATGCCGTTAAATGATACATTAGATAATACTATAAAAATTAAATTGAAATTTTTTTAAATTACATTTTTTAAAATTTGTACTAAACATTTTGACAAAAGTTTGACACCAAGAGGTTACCATACAACATACAAGGTAATAACAAGGTTGGCAATTTTTTGCAGACCTCAAACACTTTTAAGTTGGCAGCTAAGTCAGCATTGCCAAATGCCAACCCTAATTCCGAGTGCTGTATATATTTTTATAGTTTACCACTTGTAGTAAAATTGACTTCTAACAATTCTTTGTGTTTAAAGAAAACATTGTTAATTAAGTACACTTTATGTCAAAACCATTAAATTTAATTGAGGAAACTAATTAAACTTTATTAATTTTTAAAAAACAACAAAAAAGCAACATAATAGACCGGAATGTTTTTTAATTTTTTATTAATAAAAATAAAAACATTCTGATGTTTTTATTTTTATACTGTTTACATAATCGAACAACAAATAAATAAAACATGCAAGGAGTGCTGCTACATCGACTGACAAATAGGTAAACATGCGAGGAGTGCTGCTACATCAACTGAAAAATATGTAGAACATATGAGGAGTACTGCTACATCGACTGAGGGTTTTATTTTTCCGGTCTTCTAAATTAATTTTATTTTAAAAAATACATAAAGTTTACATTTGATGGTAAAAATTAAAGATGACCAAGCAAGAGTGTTTGTGTGTGTGTCTGCACGTGTGAGTATATATATATATATATATATATATATATATATATATATATATATATATATATATATATATATATATATATATATATATATATATATATATATATATATATATATACACACACACACACATATATATACATACATATATATATACATATACACACATATATATGCATGGTCATCTTTAATTTTTACCACAAAATGCAAACTTGAGGTTTTTTAAAAAACAATTATTTAAGAAGACTGGAAAAGATTTAAAAACATAAAAATAATACATACTTTTTTAAATTGATTGCCTGCCTAAACATAAATTCTAAGTTGATGTACTCGCACTCTTGGCATGTTCAACCTATTTGTCAGTCAATGTATGTAAACAGTAAAAAAAATAAAAAAATTCAGATTGTTTTTAACTTTACTAAAAAAATAAAAAACATTTCAGTCTATCAAGTTAGGTGTTTGTGGGTTTTTAAAAAATGATAAAATTTAATTAGTCTCTCAATTAAATTTAATGGTTTTTACATAAAGTGTTGTTAATTTTGTCATTTTTAAAGACAAAGAGTTGTTAATAGCCATTTTTACCATAAAGAGTATACTAAAAACATTTACTCTAGAATATATATATATATATATATATATATATATATATATATATATATATATATATATATATATGTATACACACACACACACATATATATATATATGTATACACACACACATACATATATTTAAATTAGTAGATAATTACTTATCAAATTTTTAATTTATACAGTGTTTTATCAATAATGACTGATCAGAAATAAATGCTCAAATTAATAAACTTCAATTTATAGCAGAATCATATTACTGGAAGTCATAAATGTCTAACTACTGTAATATTTCACATCTATATGGAGTTTCACACATTTTTGAAATTTGTTGACACTATTATAAATATAATTCTTTAGAAGTGTTTACTTCTATTTTTTAAATATATTTTTAATGGGGATTTCTCATTATTATTTTGTTAATTTGCTTATTTTATATGAGAAATTTATTTTTATGCCCGCATTTAGAAATCAATTCTGAGTTTTTATATAATAAACATTCTTGGTTTGCATATGTAATTATTTCTATTTTCTTTTCTAAGAATAACATATATATTTTGGAAATATTATTATACCCAGGACTTGTATTAAGGATGAACCAACTCAACTTGTGCCATCTACTAAAATTTATTCTTGTGTTACTCGTTATTCAATTAAGTCTCATCCTTTTTCTGTGGCTGTTCCTAAGTGCTCCAAAAACGCTTATTCGTCTAGTTTTTTTCCTCGAACATCGGCTCTTTGGAATTCGCTTCCTTCATCTTGTTTTCCTGATTCATATAATTTGCAATCCTTTAAGTTGTCCGTCAATCGTTATCTTGCTCAACAATCTTCATCTTTTCTCTTTCAGTAACTTCCAACTTTAATTAGTGGCTGCTTGCAGCCTTGTTGGAAGCGAAGATGTTTAAAAAAAAAAAAAAAAAAAAAATTAAAGCTTTCGGTTAAAAATGTTATGCATCTTATAAGAGGGCGGGAAGTGCTTATTCACCAATTTTAAAAACGCTTCTTCTATGTAGTGGAAATATTTTTACTAATATAATTATATTTAATAAATATTTTTTTTAGGTTGACCTGAATTATATTTCTAGATCTATTTTGGCATTTTGTAGTCTTTCTTTCAGGGTTGAAGTTCAAAATTTTGAAACCACTTCTTTTAAGGGCATATTTGTAAATATTATTAAAGGAATTAAATATATTTTCATCAGAGGAGTTTTGGTTTAGCTTTTTATTAATTGAAATTAAAATTTATTTTCAAAATTGTGATGGGTGGTTTGCGATAGTTGTGGTGGGTGGTTCGTGATAGCTGCGATGGGTGGTTCGTGATAGTTGGTTTGAGTTGATATTAATATATAACAATTCATCATTCAGTTTTTTGAAAGGCTTATATGAATTTTAGAAATTAAAGGTGACATCAAGAAACTTCACAATTTTTAAATTTATTTTCATTTCAATTTGAAAGCCAGTATTTTTAGAAACTTTTATAATAATTTTTAAAATTTTTTCAAACTGTGGAACAGATTTTGTACCCAACAAACAATATTTTGGCTTGACAGAGAGTGAATGGATAAAGTGTTTTGCCAATCATAAGCAATCCTTTAAAAATAAAAGTATTCAAAAGTTAGTATGCTATCATAATATGTATGTATAGTAAAATTTATAATAAATTTATATTATGCCTACAAGAAAAATATGAATTACACATGCAACCCAAGAATGATTATTAAATAAAATATTGGAATTTACTTTTAAATGCAGACATGAAAATAAGCAAGTCAATAAATTAATAATAAAAAAGTCGCCAATAAAAAAATAATAAAAAAAACAGAAATAAATAATTCTAAAGAATTTTTTATATAAATATCTTTATAATAGTGTCAACATATTCCACAAATGTGCGAAATTCCACTTAGGTTTGAAATATTACCGAAGTTAAGACATTTATGACTTCCTTAAATTTAATATTTGATATAAATTAAAATTTATTTATTTATTATTTTTTTTTTTTAAACATCTTCGCTTCCAACAAGGCTGCAAGCAGCCACTAATTAAAGTTGGAAGTTACTGTAAGAGAAAAGATGAAGATTGTAGAGCAAGATAACGATTGACGGACGATTTAAAAGATTGCAAATTATATGAATCAGGAAAGCAAGATGAAGGAAGCGAATTCCAAAGAGCTGATGTTCGAGGAAAAAAACTAGACAAATAAGCGTTTTTGGAGCACTTAGGAACAGTCACAGAAAAAGGATGACACTTAATTAAATGACGAGTAACACGAGAATGAATTTTAGTAGATGGCACAAGAGACGCTAGCTCTTTAGAGCAGTGCCCATTATAGTATTTGTAGAAAAGAGAAAGAGAAGCAACATTACGACGATGTGATAATGGTTGGAGGTTGGCTGCAAGAGCAGGTCCAACTATGTTTAAAATGCGTTTTTGCACCTTGTCTAAAAGAGAAAGGACATCATTAGAAGATCCGCCCCAGATATGGCAAGAGTATTCCATACAAGGCCGGATTTGAGA